>NW_004951482.1:0-442 GCF_000317375.1 Microtus ochrogaster
AATTCAAGCCCTAGGCCTAACTCTAACCCTAACCCTAACCCAAACAAAAACCCTAAACCCTAAACATCACCATAACCCTAACCCCTAATCCTAGCCTTAATCCTAACACTAAAATATACCTAATAATAAACCTAATACTATCCCTAACATTATCCCCTACACTAAAAATAACACTAAAAGTAAAAAAAACCCTAACGCTAACTGTAATCATAACCCTAACGCTAACCCTAAACGTAACCTAGCCCTAAACATAATCCGCACACTCGGCCTAGCTCTAACCCTAACCCTAGATGTAACACTAATCCAAACTGTAGCCCTAACACTAACACTAACTCTAACCCTAACACTAACCCTAACCCTAACCCTTGCTATAGCTCTAAAGGTAAAAATAACACAAACCATAATTTAACCTTAACACTAACCCTAACCTTAGCAATAACTC
>NW_004951482.1:2892-3524 GCF_000317375.1 Microtus ochrogaster
CCATAAGCCTTGCTGTAACCCTAACCCTAGTCATTACACTAATCCAAGCCATGTTCCAAACACTAAAACTAACCATAACCCTAAACCCTAACCCTAACCCTAAACCTAATACTAACCCTAACCCTAACATTAGCAATCACTCTAAACTTATATCAGGCCTAACCATAAGCCTTGCTATAACCCAAAGCCTAAAACTAACAAACCCTAACCCTAGCCCTAACCCTAAAGCTAAATCTAACCCTAACACTAAACGCTAACCCTCACAACAACCCAAACAATGAAACAAACCCTACACAATAACCCTAGCAATAATCCTTACACTAAATACACCTAATAATAAACATACCACTAACCACATCAATAAGCCCTACCCTAAGCATAAACCTAAAAATAAAACAAAAACTAAATCCTAAGACTAACCCTAACCATAATCTTAACCCTAACGCTAACCCTAACCCTACCCAAGCCCTATAAGTAATACTGACACTAGGCCTAGCAGTAACCCTAACCATAGATGTAACACTAATCCAACCTGTGGCCCTAACACTAACACTAACCCTAAACCTAACCCTTGCTATAGCTCTAAAGGTAAAAATAACGCAAACCCTAACTTAACCTTAACACTAACCCTA
>NW_004951483.1:0-3523 GCF_000317375.1 Microtus ochrogaster
CTCTGTGAGTTCGAGACCAGCCTGGTCTACAGAGCTAGTTCCAGGACAGGCTCCAAAGCTACAGCGAAACCCTGTCTCAAAAACAAAACAAAACAAAACAAAACAAAACAAAACAAAACAAAACAAAAAAAAAAGAAACAAGCCAAGCTAAGGCTGGGCATTCATAAGGAAGAATAAGCCTCTGTATTTATTGGTAGCTGGGTGGTAGGCCCCCAAAGAGTGAAAAAAAAGAAAAAACCCAACTAGAAACCCTGTCTAATAAAACCAAAATAAATTAATTAAGATAACTAAAACGGAAGGGTGGCAAAGATGAGGAAGAAGTGAAAGAGAAAACTTCTATCTCAGAGAAGAATTGATAAGGAGCTGTGGGGTAGACACCGCGAAGCCCCTGAGGCACAGCACTGCTATCAGCTGACAGACCTCCCTCCCCTTCATCCAGACAGAGGCACTTTCCTAAAGGCTGCAGGGGTGCATCTGCAGGCAGGAGAGTGGGGGAGGGCAGGAGTGGGATGTGTGTGATTCAAACAACTGAACTATAGAGTGAAGAATGCTCAAAACTCCCGTGATCACCTGCTTCACCACCGACCTGATGCACTGTCCATCCTTGGCCTTGTCGGGGTGAAAAGGAAAAGCACGGAGGGCAAAAGTGATGAGGAATGTGAATGAATGCAGAGAAAGAGAAGGTTGTGATGGAGAGGTGGAGAGGGCCAGTCAGGTCACTTAAGGATTACACTCTTCAGGCAAAGAGGAGAGAGACACCGCAGGAGTGCACAGAAGCCAGAGCGAGAAGGCTGGGAAAGTCTAGGGACTGAGTGTCATGAACCATGACTGGGAGCTTCAGGGGGACCAAAACTCAAACTGAATACTAGTGTAGGAGTTTGGACTATATTCTATTTTCTCTATTCCCTTTAATTGCTAAATTCTATATATTACAATTCGATTTTCATGCAAGTATATAATGTACTATGAGCACACTACTCGCAAACCCCACTACATTCCCCTTTCATCGCTCGCATTGTCCCCTTGGTTCCCCAGACAGTTTCACTTCCATTTTCATGTGGTCAGTACATTTATGACTTATGTATCTATAAAGGATAAGGAGAGAAAAGTGAGAGGCGATGAGACAGTTAATCTTATGAGACGAACTTATGATTATCCTCAGCAGCATCCATTTTCCTACAAACAATGTAACTTCGGATTTCACTATGGCTGAAGAAATTCCACTGCATATCCAAACTACAAGGGGAAAGAAATCACTGAACACCCCTGAGCAAACGCTGTAGGGACTTTGTTTCTGACGCATTAAGTAAGTAACAGTATGGAGACCTACAACGTTCAGAGAGGCCAATGAGTTCAGTGGTTGTTAGAATAATCTCCACTGTGAGATTATGACTGCAAATGGCCATGTGACCTGCGCCTGCCTGGAATCCATGACCTGGTGAAGACGGGACCACTTTCCAGAAAGGAACCACCTTCATCACTTATTTTTGGTCACAAGGCCAACACAGTCCAGGCCCCAGGGAGCAGTGTGCTCGACGTGCGAATGTCAGACACTGGCCAGCCCCTGAACGCCTGCTTTTGCTGGAGCTGCCGGACTGCATCCTTTCTGCTACTGCTCTTGAGACTGCCAGGTTTGGAACGGCTAAGGTTTCCCTGTAGAAAGTCTCCTCGAGAGGAAAGGCAACAAACCAGGACCCAGCTCAGAGACAGGAGCAGAAAGCGGACTTTCAGCACCAAGGTTTGGCTGTGCCTAAAAACAATACTATGACCTGGATTTGGTTTGTTTGTTTATTTTGTTTTTTTTAAGAAACTATAAACCGGGGGCTGGAGAGATGGCTTAGTGGTTAAGAGCATTGCCTGCTCTTCCAAAGGTCCTGAGTTCAATAAAAATCAATACACATAAAAATAAATACTAAATAAATAATAAAGCAAATTAAAATAAATAAAAATTTTTTAAAAGAGAATTATTGGTGACACTGAGGTAACAAGAGATTCCATACTTAATTTAACATTTATCCATATTTGGCTATATAATTTGTTTTTAATTACACAGTATTTAACTTTTAGATTTTGTGATTAGATATTTATGCTGGTTCTTAAATACAATGCTTATGTAAAAACATATTTGGCCCTATTGTACAGTCTCCTAACTCTGGAGTATGCAGGAGAACCTAGCCATTAGCTGGCCCTGTTCTTTTAATAGCAGTATCTTGATATATAGGAAGAAATTAACATTATCTTTAGACAGCTTTATAACTTATACCTATTCGACAAATGCCTCACCAGACATACCAAACTTGAATGAAACTGGAATTATTGAATTCCAACAATAAACAGATTGAACAAAAGGCAGGAGGATTTCTTACACTAGGAACTATATCCATGGCTGACATACAGGCTCCTTAGTGTGGAGTTCACATAGTGGCCATAGCTTGGTCTCAATCTAAATACTAACCTTTCTGCTAGATTCCTCACTCTCCATACATTGAAGACTACTTAGTACACTCTGTACCACGTGCACGGCACCCTCACTCTGACTTCTGGCATTTCATTCACCAGATCTGTCCACTTAGAATGATCTCTCCTCTCGTCGTCTTATTTAGGGATTTGGGTTCGGCTCCGGCTCAACTTGTCAGAGATTTTAAATAATCTGCTTCACTATAATTCCTTTGCTAGGATCACCCTATCAACAGACAATTATTCCTCATAAAACTTAAAAATTGCTATCTTAATCACCACCTGTGGCTAGTGCCAATCATTTTGTTAAAGCGGGTTCTATAATCAAGCAGAAAAGCTGACAAAACATTGTAGCAAATGATCTTTAATCCCAGCACTTTAGAGGCGGAGACAGGTGAGTTTGGGGCCAGCCTGGTCTAAAGAGCTGGACAGTCATTGCTACAACAAAGAAACCCTTGTTGTAAAATATTAGTTTAAGATGTGGTACATTCTTTTATGCTGCAGAACATTTGTTTAAAGATGCAAAGGTGTGTTGCATTCTTTTATGTTGCCTTTGTTTAACTATGAAGCTGTGGTGCCTACCTAACACACCTGATTGGTCTAATAGAGAGTGGACCAGCCAATGGCTAGGCAGGAGAGGGATAGGCAGAGCTGCCAGGCAGAGAGAATAAATAGAAGGAGAAAAAGGAGAAGAAAAAGGAATGAGAAAGGCAGGAGAGGAGGACAGCAGGGACAGCCACCCAGCCACACAACCAGCCACCGAGAAGGAAGGAAAGAAAGGTAAATAGAATAGAGAAAGGGAAAAGCCCAGAGACAAAAGGTAGATGGGATAATTTAGGTTAAGAAAAGCTGGCTAGAAATAAGCCAAGCTGCCAGGTGGTGGTGGCGCATACCTTTAATCCCAGCACTTGGGAGGCAGAGGCAGGCTGATCTCTGGGAGTTCGAGGCCAGCCTGGGCTACAAGAGCTAGTTCCAGCCGGGCGATGGTGGCGCACGCCTTTAATCCCAGCACTCGGGAGGCAGAGGCAGGCGGATCTCTGTGAGTTCGAGACCAGCCTGGTCTACA
>NW_004951484.1:0-785 GCF_000317375.1 Microtus ochrogaster
CTATCACTCATGGGTAAGACAGTGAGTGGCCCGAGAGCCACACAAGTGGTTCGGTCTTGCTCAGGTCCCACAAATCAGAATTTTCAGAGCAAGGACCTCTGCTTGTGCATTTCCATTAAAGCCTCAGAGAAGACAGCAGTACATTAAAAAAAAAAAAAAAGAGCAATATGCTAATTAAGGGGTTGACTTAGTAACCTGTCTAAACTTATTAAGATACCTTTGTACCATAGGCTAATCCTCGGAAAAAAGAAGTGATTTTATCTTTAATGCCAACTATTACTATACACAACATACACACATACACACACACTCACATACACACATCTAGAAATAGTCCCATAAACTGTGGAGATTATATACTAATTCATATTTCATGCCAAACAATGTCTACCACAATTTCTTAGAGACTCTGTATTAGTTACCTTTCATTGCTGTGACCAAAGTACCTGATTAAAACAAATTAAGGCAGGAAGGATTCATTTGGGCTGCCAGTTTCACAGGCTCAGTTCACAGAAGGCTGGCTCCATGAGCTTGGGCAAACATGATGGCTGAAGGAGCATGTGACAGAGGAAGTTCACCACTTCGTGTGGAACAGGAATCAGAGCAAGCAACAGGAAGGGGTGAAGGATAATATATTAAAGACTCCACACCTAATGACATACTTATTTCCACTAGGTCCACCTCCAAATTTTCATAACACCACAAAACAGGGCCTGTAACTGGGGGACAACATTTTAGGATGGGACAGGACAAGCAGGGAGAGAGCCACTTGTTTCTTCTCGACT
>NW_004951484.1:2300-3523 GCF_000317375.1 Microtus ochrogaster
ACACTCATCAAAATGGCACCATAGGCTAATCCTCGGAAAAAAGAAGTGATTTTATCTTTAATGCCAACTATTACTATACACAACATACACACATAGACACACACACTCACATACACACATCTAGAAATAGTCCCATAAACTGTGGAGATTATATACTAATTCATATTTCATGCCAAAAGTACATTCCGTATGAATCAAAGATGAAGCATAACAAAGAAAACTTAAGAGTTGTATGAAAACATTTGGAGGACAGTATTTAATAAAATTGGGATGAAGATTTCTTCATTCAATGTCTAAAGTTCACAAATCTTATGAGAGACTTTTCATAGCATTTTACTTCTAGAAATTTATCTTTTAGCTATATTTACATATGTGCATATATACATATATCATAACACACAAGACGATACAGCAACACGAATAAGAGTCTGAAATGCTGTCAATGCTGAGAATGCTATGGAAGTGGCGAAGATTTACTGAACACATTATGTCACTGCCTTACAATATGAGAGGGAAAATGACCAGGAGAGGTGTAAAGATGCTGGTATAAGATAACAACAAAGATAAGATAAAGATGCTGGTATGTAGTTAGGTGAAACAGGTTAAGAAAGCCTGTATGCAATGCCTGTTATTCATTAACAAGAAGAAAGGAGCTACTAAGAGATTTTTTTCACCTCTATGCCTGTACTGTGACTACTATGAAGAAAGGACAACTTGTACCATTCTCTTTGGAAAGGAAGAACTCTGCTGTCATTGTGTATCCTGTGACACAGAAATTTCTTCTTATGGTCTACAGTGAGTGTAACACACACAACCCCAAGAGAACATAGCTCAAAAGAGTGCATCACAACAGAATAGCAGATATCCTATTTGTATGTAAACAGAGAATTCTTACCTTTCTCTGCAAAATTTGAGGGAATGTAGTATGGCAGGCCTTTTCTGACGTAAATTCCACAAGTGTAAGGTGTCATCAGCCAAGGCACTCACGAGGGCTCCCTTGAAAACAGAGTGTATCTTATATACAACGATAGATTTTTTTTATTATTTTTTTACTGAAAAACAAATTTCCGCCTCCTTCCAGCCTCCCATTTCCCTCCCCCTCCTCCCACTCCTCTTCCCCTCTCCCCACTCCTCTCCCCCTCCCTCTCGAGTCTGAAGAGCAGTCAGGGTTCCCTGCCCTGTGGAAAGTCCAAGGTCCTCCCCCCTCCATCCTGGTCTAGGAA
>NW_004951485.1:0-708 GCF_000317375.1 Microtus ochrogaster
TGAATGGGAAATGTCAAACTACTGTTAGAAGTGATAGCAGTGTTGCTTTTCAATTTATAAGCTTTCCTTTGAAAGATTTTCATGTTCTTTTGAAAGTGTATGAATTACATTAAATGCTTTTGTGATAATCGCACATGCATTACTCTGAAGATAAGTGCTGTTGTGAGGCCAATGTAAAACTACTGTTAGAAGTGAAAAAAGTATTGCTCTTCACTGTAGAAGATTTACTTTGAAAGATAATCACGTTCATTTGAATGTGTATGAATTTCATGAAATGCTTTTGTGAGAAATGCACATGCGTGTCTCTGATAGAAGAACTGTTGTGTGAGAATTGTCAAACTACTGTTAGAAGTGAGAGCAGTGTTGCTCTTCACTGTAGAAGCATTAATTTGAAAGATAATCACGTTCTTTTGAATGCATATGAATTTCATAAATGCTTTTGTGAGAAATGCACATGGTTTTCTCTGAAGAGAAGAGCTGTTGTATGGGAAATGTGAAACTACTGTTAGAAGTGACAGCAGTGTTGCTCTTCACTGTAGAAGCTTTACTTTGGAAGATAATCACGTTCTTTTGAAAGTGTATGAATTTCATAAATGCTTTTCTAAGAATCACTCATGCGTTTCTCTCCTAGAAGAGGTGTTGTGTGGGAAATGTGAAACTACTGTTAGAAGTGAGAGCAGTGTTGCTCTTCACTGTAGAAGCTTTACT
>NW_004951485.1:2960-3522 GCF_000317375.1 Microtus ochrogaster
TGTAGAAGCTTTACTTTGAAAGATAATCACCTTCTTTTGAATGTGTATGAATTTCATAAATGCTTTTGTGAGAAACACCCATGCGAATTACGGAGAGAATAGCTGTTGTGTGGGACATGTCAAACTACTGATAGAAGTGAGAGCAGTGTTGCTCTTCAGTGTAGAAGCTTTACTTTGAAAGATAATCACCTTCTTTGAAAGTGTATGAATTTCATGAAATGATTTTGTGAGAAACGCACATGTGTTTCTGTGACAGAAGAGCTGTTGTGTGGGAAATGTGAAACTACTGTTCGAAGTGAGAGCAGTGATGTTCTTCACTGTAGAAGCTTTACTTTGAAAGATAATCACGTTCTTATGAAAGAGAATGAATTTCATCAATGCTTTTGTGAGAAACGCACATGCGTTTATCTGAAGACAAGTGCTGCTGTGTGGGAAATAGGAAACTACTCTTTGAAGTGAGAGCAGTGTTGCTCTTCACTGTAGAAGCTTTACTTTGAGAGATAATCACGTTCTTTTGAATGTGTATGAATTTCATAAATACTTTTGTTAGAAACGCACATGC
>NW_004951486.1:0-1007 GCF_000317375.1 Microtus ochrogaster
AAAGTGAAAGAAGGGGTGGATATGATTTAGCAGATTTTAAAAGCGCTGGCCACCAACTCTGACAACCTGAGTTTCATTGCTGACTCCACATAAAGCGGGAGAGCACTGACTCCACCATCCTACGACCCCCATGTGTGAGCCATGACATGGGCACCACAGGTCTCATTTCCCTGCACTCACACCCACGCACACATATAAAACATATTAGATGAAGAATGGTTTCTTAAATCTTTATTTTTATTCAATATGCATTCATATCTTCTTGTGTTTGTATATGTGTGCCTCATGTGTGTCTCATGTGTGCCTGGTTGTCACAGAATCAGAAGCTAAAAATGTGAGCAGCTGTGTGGGTTCTGGGAACTGACCCCACGTCCTCTGTGAACAGCCAGCATTCCTAACCACTGAGCCGTCTCTCCAGCCCCATGAAGAAGTTTACTGGCTGGGACACACAGGCTCCTCTCACGTGGTCTCTCCTCACGGCTCCTGATCACCGTCATGTGTAGCATGAGGAGGAGACAGGGACCAGCAGTGGAGGCAGCGGTGATGAAGTCTGCATCAGCCTGTTGGCGGGGTCACTACGGTGCCTAGTTTTGTTTCTCAACTTGACTACGTCTGGAATTAAGCAAAACCGAAACATTGAGGGTACACCTCTAAGGGATTTTTGCTAAAATTGAAGAAGGAAGATCCTCTTCATATTTTTGTTTCTTTGTTTTTGATTGTTTTCTTTCTCAAGACAGGATTCTCTGTAGCCCTGTCTGCTCTGGAATTCACTCTATAGACCAGACTGGCCTTGAACTCAGAGATCTGCCTGACTCTGCTCTAGAGTTCTGGGATTAAGGGTGTGTGCTTCTCATCTTGGTTTTGAGGTGGGAAGACAAACCTTTAACTCAAATCATTTGATTTGGAAAACCTCACCTCTAATCTGGGCCCCACCTTATGCTGGAAACCTAGATACAGACAGGGAAGAAGGAAGCTTCTGATCTCTCCCTGCTGGTTTTCCTCTGGCG
>NW_004951486.1:3041-3517 GCF_000317375.1 Microtus ochrogaster
GGCACCTGCCCTTGATTTCCCTGTTACACCCTTTGCAGAGCTTTGGCAGAGGTGTGACCAGACCTCCCCTCTCCCTCTCCTCACTCCTACGTCCTCTTCTGCACAGACAGCCTCATTTTGACCCCACCAACCTCCACCCACTCCTCATCCCCCCCACAACACTCCAAAGCTCTTTTCTCTCTCCATCCCTCACCTCCCCACCCTCTCCACCCCTCCATTTTGTCCTCCATTGTCCCCTCACCCTGCAGTCCCCTCCCTCCCACAGCTCCCGAAGGACTGATGGGGAGGAAGGCTGGACACTGTGCCCAGCCTGAGCATCTGTAGGAGGAGACGCTGGTCCAGATGCTGTGCACACCTTACTCTGTGTAACCAGGAATCCTCAGCACCAGGTTTTACTCTACAAGGGTCAGTAGAATTACTAAATAAAAGTACTACTTTGTCCAGGACAGTTAAATTTTTCTGTAACAACAAATACA
>NW_004951487.1:0-645 GCF_000317375.1 Microtus ochrogaster
TAAATTTATAATTTATATTTTAAGTCATAAATCTTACCTGTGGTTGAGTCTGAGCTGGAGTAGGTGCAATAACCGTTACCTGCCAGTAGGTGTCGGAGAACACTTGTAACCATGTGGGCAGCTTGAATATGACTTCAGCATTAAATACTAAAAGAAATGCTCAACTTAAAAACATTTAGTGTAAATCACAGACCATACACTCCATGGAAGTCCCTGACTGGTCAGCAGCCTCAAGAGCACAAAGAGAGCAAAAAAACAATGCTGAACAGATACAACCAAAGAAGCCTGTGTCCTGTCTGAGCTTCCTTGAGTGCCAGAAAAACTGGACCCAAACCAACCACGCAGTTGAGGGTGGCAAAGATACCTGAGGACTTGGAGAAGCTCTGAGGTAAATAATGAGAAAATATGAAGGACTGCAGCTAGCGGCTACTCAGGGCTGCTGTGCAGGAATTCTATACCCGAATGAATGGCATGGAGCATAATGGTGACTGACTAGAGCCGATGGAGACCCAAGCCCCACGTTGGGAACCAACTATAGAAGTTAGCTCAATTTGGGAAAAAACCAGGCTAGCTAAAAGATAAAACAATTATATTTTTATTTATTATTAGGAGAAAACTCACGAAACAAGAAGTCCAAGCATAGCT
>NW_004951487.1:2325-3517 GCF_000317375.1 Microtus ochrogaster
CACTTCTTGGCCCATTTCTATCTAGCCTCTTCTAGGCTAACTCTCGCACCTGGACTAGCCCATTTCTTATAATCTGTGTAGCACAGCTGGGTGCGCTTACCGGGAAGATTCTAGCCTATGTCCATCCTGGGTCAGAGCTTCATCGTGTGTGCCTCAGAGAGCAGAGCTCTCGCCTCTGCCTGCAAGAGTGGAGCATCGTGTCTCTCTGAGGCATCTGCCCCCAAGAGGAGAGCTGTCGAGTCTGACCTCACTTCCTCTTCCTCCCAGCATTCTATTCTGTTTACTCCTCCCACCTATGTTTTAAGCTAGAGGCCAAGCAGTTTCTTTTTATTGCTTAACCAATGAAATCAACAGATTGATATATGATACTCCCACATCAGTAGTCAGAATTTCAACAGCAGCAGCAGGGTCTCAATGACAGTTGGGTACCCAGTGTCCAGGAGCAGCCCAGAGTGCTGCAACACAGAAGGGCGGCAGCAGGCAGAGGTTGGCCATGTGCATCTCTTTTTTTAAAGATTTATCTATTGATTATGTATACAACATTCCTTCCATGTATGCTTGCATGCCAGAAGAGGGCACCAGATCTCATTACAGATGGCTGTGAGCCACCATGTGGTTGCTGGGAATTGAACTCAAGACCTCTGGAAGAACAGTCAGTGCTCTTAACCTCTGAGCCATCTCTCCAGCCCATGTGCATCTTAAGCTTGGTCATGTGGATCAGGCACTACTCTCCATGGGGGCAGAGAAGGCAGGACCATGAGCTCTCATTCAGACTCCTCTGTGGAGGCATTTGCAGCTATGATGTCATCAGGTCTGCCATTCCTTTACTGTATATGCAGTCATCTCATCCAGCTTTATTTTCTTTCTGTGGAAAAAAAAACACACATCCTCGACCCAAAATTAATATAAGGTTGGGTCTTTTTATAATCCAGTGCAACTGGTTTGTCACCTTGCCTTAGCAAAGATCATCTTGGTGCCATCATGCCAAAATCTGTCTGCAGCAGACTGTTCATGTACATCCATAAAAGGTGCATGACTTAAGGCATTATGTGGCAATTTTTAATTCTCTTGTTTTTATCTTTTTAAGTTGTTTTCAAGGAACTATGGACATGGTCCACAATTACTTTTCACCATTAATTATATGTGCAGTTCCTCTATTGAAACAGCCATCCGTAAAATTCAGCATAACATC
>NW_004951488.1:0-1157 GCF_000317375.1 Microtus ochrogaster
CTGAGACCGAGCTGGGCAGCGCAGCCCAGGAGAGGCCTCAATCTCCGAGCCCTCCATGCTGACAACTTGGGGTCACCGGACACAAGCTGCCCTTGGGGGTAGGGAAACAGTTCCGACCGTGGGCAAGCACACGGTGTCCCGAGGAAGAGGTGCCGGTCACATGTTGGCTTGTTCCCGCTGCAGTCTAGAGTTGTAGGCGCGGGACACGGTGTTCCAGGCATCCATGTAGCGGTCCATGCACATGGCGATGCATTTCTGCAGTGGAGGAGACTCCAGCTTGAGGTAGGGTCACATGACCCGGAATTAATCCCACAAACATGTTTTGTTCCTATCTTTACCTAGAGAGTGGTGACAGACCCAGTCTGGAGGGAGCAAGCCCGCCTTTTCAGAGGCCCCTGCAACCTTCACAAGCAAACTGAGGACATTGATCCTTCTATATTGAAGTAGATGTCTCCACCCCACCTCCTGTGCCTGGGATAGAACTTGGACATGTTCATAGGCGATCTCCCCAGATCCTCACTGGTGAATTCTAGTCAAGCATTCTCCCTAACCCACGCCCACTGGTCTTGCTTAGTCTTGCTCCTTATAATATACTTGACATGCAGCAGGCAAAATTGTCTTACAGCCCAAATTTGTGACTCAATGTGGTAATATATGACTGTAATCTCAACATTCAGGAGGCTAGGTCAGGAAGATTGCCTGGGGATTGAGGCCAGTCGGGCCTATATTTATGTGAGTTTCAGCCCAGCCTGGGCTAGAGCAAGACCCTGTCTCAGAAGCCCAAATGCACAAATCTAAACTGGAGCCTACCTGTGGCTCTATCTAGGAGTCCAAGACTAGCCTGGGTAATATAGAGACCTAGATGCAAGGAAGGAAGGAAGTATGGGAGAGAAAGAGAAAATGACAAGCTGATGTGGTAGTAAGTCTCTGAAATCTCAGGGTATGGTCAGATGGCACAGTAGAATTACCGGAAGTTTCAGGGCACCCTAAGCTACATAATGAGTTTGAGGCCATTTAGGGCTACATAGAAAGACCCCGTCTCAAAAATAAACAAATAAGCCGGGCGGTGATGGCGCACGCCTTTAATCCCAGCACTCGGGAGGCAGAGGCAGGCAGATCTCTGTGAGTTCGAGGCCAGCCTGGTCTACAAAGGGAGT
>NW_004951488.1:2997-3515 GCF_000317375.1 Microtus ochrogaster
AAAAAAAAAAAAAAAAAAAGTCTTTTTCAGGGCAGGGTGGGGAGGTGCTTCCTTAAACCCTTTGTTTCTTTAGGGGCCTGGGTGCCTTCTCCACACTTGTCTTTGTGAGGCTTTGCTACAAGGTCTCCATGTCTCCCTTGATCCCAGGGCCTCACAAAGAGAGTCAGCTCAGGTTTTAGTCTGTATTAACTTGTATGGAACCCAGACATATGCCCAAAGAGCACCACCATCCAGCAGCCATGGCCAAGTGTGGAATGAACTGGATGGCCCATTGTATGGAATCTGGTTGAGGATGGCCACTGCTGGGCATACAAGGACACACTCAAAAGAAATGGAGGTGCCAGAAGAGTTCTGAATGTGCAAATTCCAAATTCCTTAAGGCAAGGTTTTTGGTTGTTTTTTTTGTTTTTTTTTTTTTTTTTTTTTGGTTTTTTGAGACAGGGTTTCTCTGTAGCTTTTGGTTCCTGTCCTGGCACTAGCTCCTCGTAGACCAGGCTGGCCTCGAACTCGCAGAGATC
>NW_004951489.1:0-678 GCF_000317375.1 Microtus ochrogaster
TTTTTTTTTTGTTTGTTTTTGTTTCACAAGACAAGGTTTCCCTGTAGCTTTGGAGCCTGTCCTGGAACTCACTTTGTAGACCAGGCTGGCCTTGAACTGACAGTGATCCTCCAGTCTCTGCCTCCCAAGTGCTGGAATTAAAGGCACGTGCCCCCACCGTCCAGCTTGGTTCAAAACTCTTAATACTTTCCCCTCTTTTGTTGTTGGTTATCTAGAGTTGTCTAATAATGTATAAAACTCACTGATGTCTTCTGAGTGTAGGAGCTGCTCATATGCTATCTCATTTACTTCAATCTCAGAGATTTATTCCTCTTTTTTTCAGAGATGTTATGTGTATGTGTGCAAACATCTGAGTTATGTAGGTGCAATACATGTGTGCAGTACCCACAGAGACCAGAAGAGGATGTCAGATTCCCTGAAACTGGAATTACACGTGGTTGTGAGGAACCAAATCTGGTTTACTGCAAGAATAGCCAGCTCTCTTAACAGATAGATGATATACCTCTTCAGCCTCACACAGAATCCACATAAAGGTGAAATAGAGCTGACTGCACAAAGTTGTCCTTTGGCACTGACAGCCACACCACAGAACACATACACATAAATACAGAAAATTTAAAACTTCTCCCCCCAAAATGCTTAGAAAACCAAAGTGTGGTGGTGCATGCAGGAGCTCTC
>NW_004951489.1:2713-3513 GCF_000317375.1 Microtus ochrogaster
GAAGGAAAACAGCTACCATGGAAATGAGAGTACCAATAAGTCTTTGAGATACTGCCTTGGTTTCCTTTGCATATATCCCCAGGGGGGAGGGCTGGTTAAAATTAAACTATAAATTTTAACAGTTTAAACAACAGTTTTTAGGTTGTTATTTTTAAACTGTTAATCGGAAAACTTGCCAAATTAAGGCTCTGTACCTTAAAGACGGGGAGAGCAGTTATTCAGTAGTTTAGACCCCAGGGTTTAAAGATTAAGAAATTACCTCCGCCCAGATGCCTGCTCACCACTCACTACGGTGGGAATTCTCTCAATAGCATTCTTAGCATCACCTCGGGATCTTAGCAACACGTGCCCTACCAATTCACCTTCAGAGACTCCATTAATTGGTCTCGCGTGGAGCTGAGATACTGGGAATTTTACAAACCCTTCCCCTGGTGGTTCTGAAAGGCAGTCCCTGTAATAACATAACAGAAATGTCTGGCTGTGCTGGCACATTTAATCCCAGCACTCAGGAGGCAGAGGCAGGCAAATCTCATTTGAGTTTGAGGCCAACCTGGACTACAGAGCTAGTTCCGGGACAGCCAAGGCTAATATTGCTTCATTCCAATCCTGATTCTTTGAGTGTTTAAGAAAATATAACAGGCTGCTCAGTGGTGGTGCATAGCAAATCAGAACAACTCTGAGATTCCATCTTACACCTGTAAGAATGCCAAGATCAAAAACACTGATGACAACTTATGCTGCAGAGGTTGTGGGGAAAAGGGAACACTTCTGCATTGCTGGTGGGAATGCAAGCTGGTACA
>NW_004951490.1:0-1158 GCF_000317375.1 Microtus ochrogaster
TAACACAAGCTCAATGACCACTTTCCCTTGGGATTGAGGGGAGCCTGCCTGGCCAGCTTTATGGTTCCTAACCTATAAGGCAGAGTCAAGTTTAAACCAGAAACTAAACACATCTCACTGCCACAGGCTGGTATGTAGTGGTCTCAGTGATGCCTTCAGCCATGCACTGCCCATAGATGAGCCTTGGCCTTCAACCCCTTCAGAGTGGCCATCCTTCACTGCATGGAGCAGTGATCTGCCTGTCAGGTGCACCTGAAAACACTTTAGACAATTAGGCCAGCAGGACAACCAAACAGACAGCTGAGCTGAAAGTCTTAGCTCTATCGTCAACACGACTGCCTAGGCCTGACCCCTGTGACCAGTGGGACCTGGGTATAAAGTGGGTGTGAGAGTGCTGGCCTCTGTGTCCTAGGCTAGGTAAGCTCTACTCACTTCCAAAGTGGAGCAAAGTCCCAGCATTCCAAAGTGATGCCCATTTTCCTCCAGCTGGCTGTCACTTGCCTGTCAGGGGAAAAATACAGTTCTCATAAAACTCCCTACAGTGAGGCTTCTTCAGAAACACAGTAACCAGAGCTGCACACAGTGTGGCTGTATCTTTTCTGATGGCCAGGACACAAGGATAAAAATCCAGCCAACCAAACCGCAGGGAGCAGAGGCAGATGAGGGAGGGCAAGGAGCTCCCTTGTCTTCATGTGGGGAAACATTTCACTAGAACCAGAAACCTGAAGAAGCACACAAATTAATGAGTTCTGCTGAGATACTCCCTTGCAGACTGGTCCACAGGGTCTGCACATTCATGGGCAACTTGGACATGGTATTGGCTCAAGGTTCCCTCTGATGAGGATGCTGTTATGGGCCAGCCCTGGACATTTTCCCTTGAAAACTATGGTGTCCTGTGGAAAAAACGGGTAGATGCCTTACCTCCTCTTCTGCTGGATAGAGACCCTTTATGCTGGGTACGTGGGCACCCTGCCATCTGGAATTCCTACAATGTTCCTGCTTCTGAGCCTCAGGCCACACCTGCAATCTCCACCCGTGTCTCCTGATGTACAGAGCTCATCACTTTAAACAGGAAGGACCCGTGAGAGGGGCTCTAAGGGAATCTGAAACATGCAGCTCTCAGTCTCCACTCTCCTTACCCACTGAGCTTCCCTCTCC
>NW_004951490.1:2018-3513 GCF_000317375.1 Microtus ochrogaster
GAAGAAGGTTCAATGGCCGAAAAACCAACCCAAACCCAGTAAAGAAATCATGGGGCATCCATGACCAAGTCCAGCAGTGAAAGCCAGCAGCCAAGTGGACTCTATCTGTGTTGGATGAGGAGGACTGGAAGCTTCTATCTAGAATTTGTGGCTTCTTGCACTGCCTCTAGACCTGGTGTCCTTAGAGTTAAATCTCTGACTTCAAAATCCCAAGACAGGAGCCCAGTGTCACAGTGACAAACCTTGAGACTTGTTCTCAGGGCCCAAATGGAGAGAACTCAATCAATCACACCAGGAAACTAATCTGCACACTGCTGATTGGTCAGTTTGAAGTCATATGACTTGTGCCAAGATTCAGGTGGAGATTCTATAAAAACACGGTTGGTGCATAGAGTTAATACTCTGTGCCTTGTTCCCAAGGATGTATCAGCAATGGCACGTGTCCCCAGGCCACTGCCTTGTGTCCACAGAAGAACTCCTGATGGCACTCCTTACCTCCAGGTGTCTGTTCATGCTGGACATAGACTTCTATTCTGAAGGTTATGTTAGATCTTTGCCCCCTGTTCCTAGTCCATCATGGATGAAAGAACCTTCAGTTCAGTCCTGATCCTGTCAAGATGAAGAAAGCACAGAACTGGTACGATTCTGCATCAGCTGTTTGGAGGAACTTACCATTGACGCCATACAACTGTTTGGAGGAACTTACCATGGACGCCATACAGCTGTTAAACCCAGGCATGGCAGTGTGCATCTGTAGTGCAGCCCTCAGGAGGCAGGGGTACATGGTTGATCTCTATGAGTTTTCGATCAGCGTGCTCTTCATAGAGAGTCTCGAGACATCCAGGACTATATTGTGTGATCCAGTCTCAAAACATAAAATATAAAATGTGGATTCAGGAAATTTCCCTATCTCATTTCCAGAAATCAACAGAACCCTCACCATTTTACAGCCCTGGCTTCACTGATAAGCAACAGAAACAAGACCTGACCCCAGGTGATGCACACAAAACGAAAGTTGCCCTCACCCCCTAAGCCTCTGCTTCTTGTTCCATGTACGTGGGACTCACCAGATGGTCAGGGTTCTAGAACGTACGTGACATCACAAACTGGCTACTGTCCTGCTTGGATGAAGATCAGGCCAAGTCTTCAATATGTACCAGTGTTAGCTAAAAGGTCAGATGGTCAGGATGGAAGCCTGATGCCAAGTACAACAGAGAGGTGGTTCCTCCCTTGCCACACCTCCACAGTCTCTCTGCCTCCCATTGCTCTTCAGTCAAGCAAGTCAATGGTAACTTTCCCTCTGTGTTAGGGGTGCTGGCAGAGGCTACCTCATGGGATCCTTTTCTTCATGACGTCAGGACCAGGCTTCAGAAACTCATCTTCTACCATAAACAGATACTTACTGCAATAAATCTTACCTTCAGGGGATGATGTGCACAGATATCGCCCTGGATTACCCGTTCAGTTCAGTTCCCCTTGGCAGCTCAGCGAGCTG
>NW_004951491.1:0-1106 GCF_000317375.1 Microtus ochrogaster
ATATGGAAAAAAAAATTTACCTGTAATGACTGGTTTCTGCCAGAGGTGGCGGAAGAGTCCACTTGAGTCCACGTGGAGGTCCGGTCTGAAACAACTCAAAACCAAAATTTATCATTCTGGCTGAGGATTTATGAGGTTACCTTGAATCAGACCAAGTCTGCCGCTGAGGTGGTCCGTGCAGGCAAGTGCAATGTGAGCCCCGGAGCAGTAGCGGCCGAGCGCTCGGGGGAGGGTTCCGGTTTTGACCAGCACTGGCAGCAAATGAGCTGTGCGGTGCCAGACACCGGAAGCGCGCTGGGCCGGGGAGAACACGCAGGGAGGGTCGAGCAGAGTCGGCAGCTGCCGCTTCCCTCCGGCGACCAATCTCGCTCGCAAAAGCTGACTAGAACGGGTTCCCTGACCAGAGACCCGCGGGGGCGGGTCCTGGTGCGGGTGCAGGGAAAATCTGCCACAACGTTGGAGAGCCAAATTAAGGCGGATCAAATTAATACAGGCCAATTGGTATAAGACAATACAAATTTAATATAAATAGCACACTCATGCAACCGAAGTTCCCGCAATGCCCAGAAACAGGAAACAGGAAGGGGCCACCAGCGTCTGTGCACCCCAATTTATAAACATTTGCCCGAGGCCGTCCCGCCCCCAAAGGGAGGGCTCTCTCTACACAGATCCAATCCTTTTTGCCCATTAAAAGCCTATGACCCTGACCTCCACTGCCTGCCAGTACTGTCAACGTTCTGGGCTTTCAGGTCCTACAAGAAACAGTCAGTTATGCTGTGTGTAGAGCGTTCCTTGATTTTGGATTTTTGCCAACTAAAGTCTCAATATCTTCAAAATACTTCCAAAGTCCATATTTCCAAGTCCATTGCAGCAACAAAATCCCTTTTGAGGTACCATTTTTTGTTGCTACTTTCATTTCTGTTGCTGTAATTAACTTATCTGAAATTAAAGGAACTCTGGAAATGAACAGGTTTATTGGGTTGTTATGCGTAAGTCAGAGTCCACCACTGTGGGAGCTTAGGATCGAAACTCAAGTTAATCACTGAAGGCAAAACATGCAGAACCATTGTTGCCTAATTTTCTCTTTTGCCTTGTCACTGTCTTGC
>NW_004951491.1:1887-3512 GCF_000317375.1 Microtus ochrogaster
AAAAGAACAGATTTTTGAAGAATCAGGGTACATGTAAAGCAAATTCCTTTGCTCTGACTTTAAGACACAAGCACCTTTGCAAACAAGGTTATTGCTATTTCTTGTGTATGTTTGTGTATGGGAGAGAATGTCTTGCATAAGTATACAGGTCACATACAAAAAAGCAGGTTGTCAGATCTGCTGGATTGGGAATAGTAGAGATTTATTAACCTCCCATCTTGAGTGTAACTATCTGCACTCAGGTTACTCACAAAAAGAATATGTGCTGAGCCACTTGCCAAGACACATGAAATCTTATATCCAATAAGTCAAGTCTATCTAATATTGAGAAAAACAAGAAAAACAAATCATAAATAAAGAAATAAAGAAATGATCCTTAGGAAGATGATGCATCAAAATTAAGTTGTTGTTGTTGTTGTTCTTTTTTTTTTTTGAGACAGGGTTTCTCTGTGGCTTTGGGGCCTGTCCTGGAACTAGCTCTGTAGACCAGGCTGCAAAATTAAGTTTTTGTGTCTGGTAAGTTTTCACAATTAAGTGAATGGAATCCAATGAGTTTGTCCAACAATTTACAACAGGAAAGCTGAATACAAAGCTACATTCACAGTGGAAACACAAAGAACACTCAAGGAGATTATGTATTGTTCATACCAACACTTAGGTAGCAAAGACTCAAATATGAAGATAGCAACATCTGTAAAACACAGATACACCAGGAAATGGTTTTTCAAGACAGGGTTTCTCTGTCTGTCTGGAACTAGCTCTTGTAGACCAGGCTGGTCTCGAACTCACAGAGAGCCTCCTGCCTCTGCCTCCCTAGAGCTGGGTTTAAAGGCATGCACCACCACAGCCCCGGCTACATGAGGAAATGGAAAGAGGCAGGCATCTAAGATAAAAGCAGATGGATCTCTGGGAGTTCAAGGCCAGCCTGGTCTATAAGAGCCAGTTCTGGCACCAAAGCTACAGAGAAACCCTGTCTCGAAAAACCAAAAAAAAAAAAAAGTCTCTCCACAGAAACTATACCAAAAACAAAATTTAAGAAACTGATCACACGGGGCTGGAGAGATGGCTCAGAGGTTATGAGCATTGCCTGCTCTTCCAAAGGTCCTGAGTTCAATTCCCAGCAACCTCATGGTGGCTCACAGCTATCTGTAATGGGCTCTGGTGCCCTCTTCTGGCCTGCAGGCATACACACAGACAGAATATTGTATACATAATAAATATAAATTAAAAACAGAAACTGATCACAGAAAAGACTTTCTGAATAAAATTGGTAAAGGTCTACCATTTTAAGGAAAATGAATAATATAGTTAAATAACAGTCATACATTACAGAAAAAAACACATTCATATGACTTCTTTACTTTCCACAAATGCACACCAATCAAGAATGTTTATAAAATCTGAGAAAGAATAATAGGATTGGAGAGAAACAAAGAACAAAAACAGTGAAATATTGTCAAGTTAACTCAAAAGATCAAGGAAAACTTAGGTAAGGAAAAATGTTACCCAATGTTACCCAGCTGCCTTTGATAATAAGTGAACAGATATTAAATAATTACAAACTTCACAACTTTCACAAAGTTTTTTCAAAGTGATCCTTAAACTGTTATTTCTGACACCCCAAG
>NW_004951492.1:0-589 GCF_000317375.1 Microtus ochrogaster
TTATATTTAGGTATGACCCTTGTATCCCTAATCACTCCAAGACTTTTATCATAAAGGGATGTTGAATTTTGTCAAATGCTTTTTCAGCATCTAATAAAATGATCATATGTTTTTTTTTTCTTTCGGTTTATTTATATGATGGATTATATTGATAGATTTTCATATGTTGAACCAGCCCTGCATCTCTGGGATGAAGCCTACTTGATCATAATGTATAATTTTTCTAATGTGTTCTTGGATTCAGTTTCCAACATTTTATTGAGGATTTTTGTGTCGATGTTCATGAGCGAGATTGGCTTGTAATTCTCTCTCTTGTTTGAGTCTTTGTGTGGTTTTGGTATCAGAATAACTGTAGCTTCATAGTAGGAATTTGGCAAATGACTCTTCTGTTTGTATTTTGTGAAATACATTAAGGAGCATAGGTATTAGGTCTTCTCAGAAGTTCTGGTAGGATTTTGCATTGAAACTATCTGGTCCAGGGTTTTTGTGGTAGGAAGGTTTTTGATAACAGCTTCTAATTCTTAGTGACTAACAGGTCTATTTAGATTGTTCACCTGGTCCTGGTTTAACTTTGGTATATGGTATTTAT
>NW_004951492.1:2644-3511 GCF_000317375.1 Microtus ochrogaster
ACTATTATTAAGAACCATGCATGAAATTCTTACATTCAGAATCTTACTGTGGGGGAAATCAGTGACGAATTGTTTTCCTCTAAAAGACCTATCAAGCTAAATCATTTATTCCTCTGGAACAAGGTTAATGTATTTAAACAGTCTCACCGAATGAAAAGGAAATAGCAAAAATGTGTCTTTTTATTGAATATCTTTCATATACTCTACATGATTTCTTGTCATATGTTAATGTATTATACGATCCACATTCACTGTAACACCTTTAAAAAGCTATTCAGGGGAAATATCAAATATTAAGTAATATTAAAAATTAAAGAAGAAAACCAAAATGCTACGTTTGAAAACTCCACATTTACCATGTATAATGATCTCAGATAGTGTTAAAGATAGGGGCTGAGAGTATTTCTCTACAGGAATAATAGACACGTGGCAAATATGTATGAAAAAATACTTTTTGACTGGCAAGCATTTATGAAAGCAATTCTCATCTCCTATGAGTTTAGTTTTTGGCGTCAGAATATTGTCAACAATCACCTGTCCAGTGGTGTTTATAGCCAATTGCAGGGACCCATATAAACATTACTTGTCATCAAAGTATAGGTCAAAGAAATGACCAAATGACTGCCCAGTAGTTTGCCAGCCCTCATGTGGCAGATTGACCACTTTGACTTCAAGGTGTGATAGCACATGCCTTTAATCCCAATGCCTGGGAGGCAGAGACAGATGGATCTCTGAGAGTTCAAGGACAGCCTGGTCTACAGAGTTATTCCAGGTCAAAGATATACAGAGAACCTGTCTCAAAAAATAAAAGTAATAATAAAAGAAATAGAGGTTAAAACAAAGCCACACAAAGATGGAAAACACACA
>NW_004951493.1:0-695 GCF_000317375.1 Microtus ochrogaster
TATATATATATATATATATATATTCTTTCCCACAACCTCTACATCATCACCCTCTTGGAAGCCAGGATTATTTTCTGACCACAAAATGCAAAGTGCTACATGCACAATCATCCTCAATCACTGTTTGAATTTGTCCAGTTAGGAGGAGGTCTGCTTTCTGACAATGTGTTTGCTTTGTAGAATTTGGTATTAAAGTGTGGCCTTGGGCTGTCAAATTGCTTAAGTTTAATGCAGGGTTTAGAATCAAAACCTGTGCAAATTTAGGCTTTTTCCTTTACTATTCTATCCCCTCTAACCTTCAAAATCCTTGTCTAACAGGCGAATGTATTAATAGTAACTACATCATGGATACTGGTGAGAATCCCAATATGCACAATGTGCTAAGCACAGTGTGAACACCTAGTCCATTTTCAGTTCCTATTAGCTTCTGTGATGATGTTTGCATAGTTCTGAAAGCTTAGATGAAAACTTGTGGCCTCCTGAGAGACATCAGCAACCAAATAATATCCCCAGCATACACAGAGCTATGGCCTTGATTGTTTTTCAGCTGTTTTAATGCACTCATTTATTGTTAAAGGAAATGGTGTGTTCATAGAGGCAAGGGGGGAGATGGCCTTAAAAACAAATAGCCTGTTTATTTTTTCTAAGAATTCCTTTCAATCTTGTTTTGTTTACTTATATCTTCTTCCTGTTCT
>NW_004951493.1:2397-3511 GCF_000317375.1 Microtus ochrogaster
CCTAGAAAAATTAACATTGTTTAACTTCCATTTCCCCACATTGTGCACTAATTTGTTGTAAGAAGGCTGCTTGTTTGTTTGCTGATTGTTCAGCTGTGAAATAATCACACAGAAACTATATTATTTAAATCACTGCTTGGTCCATTAGCTCTTAGCTTCTTATTGGCTAACTCTTTCATCTTAATTTAACCTATCTCCATTATTCTGTTAATCACCACAAGGTTGTGGCCTATCAGCAAAATTTTAGCATGTCTGTCTCTGGTGGCAGCTCCATAGCTTCTCTTTGGCCCTGCCCTCTTTCTCCCAGCATCAAGTTTAGTTTTCCCTGCCTAGCTCTGCTCCTCTATAGTACTGCTATAGAACAAAAGCAGTTTCTATATTAATGAATGATATTCACAGCATACACAGGGGAACCCCATATCATTGTCCCTTTTCTGTTTAAGTGAAAAGGAAGGTTTTAATTTTAACATAGTAAAATCACATATAACTAAAGAAAGCTATAACTATAAATTCTTCAACTCCATCAAAGACTACAGAAGGATATAATATTACCTAAGTAAACAAGATATGTGATGGGGAGAGTCTTCTGTTTTGTGTTAATTTCATTGTTTAAATAAAGAGACTGCCTTGGCCCTTTAATAGGACATAAAATTAGGTAGGCGGAGTAAACAGAACAGAATGCTGGGAGAAAGAAGCTGAGTAAAGGAGTCACCATGGTTCTCCTATTCCAAACAGATACAGGTTAAGATCTTCCCTGGTAAGCCACCTCATGGGCTACACAGATTATTAGAAATGGGTTAGTCCAGGTGCGAGAGTTAGCTGAGAAGAGCTGGAACTAATGGGCCAAACGGTGTTTAAAAGAATACAGTTTCTGTGTAATTATTTCGGCCCGTGTGGGCGGCTGGGTGGTGGGACACAGCCCCGCTGCTCCTATTTCAACAGATATGCGTTGTAAGCAACTACAAAACTCTAGAATTGGCAGAGACGTCTCACTGCCTGGACAGTCACCTAATGTTGTTCTGTACCTTTGGGGCATCCATCTTCAGCCTAAAGGCCCATAGTATCCAGCAGACTTTCTCATGAAGCAGGAAATGTCAAAGACTGTTCCACTTAT
>NW_004951494.1:0-789 GCF_000317375.1 Microtus ochrogaster
TGTGAGTTCGAGGCCAGCCTGGTCTAGAAAGAGCTAGTGCCAGGACAGGAACCAAAAGCTACGGAGAAACCCTGTCTCGAAAAATCAAAAAAAAATGCAATTTGTGGGCAAGGGTTGGATCAGCAGGTGCTCTGCCAGCAAGTCTGATAGCCTGCGTCCAATTCTGAGAACCCACATAAAAGGGAAAGGAGATGACATTTCAGCAAGTTGTCCTTTGGCCACCACACCCACCCCATGGCATGCACCTTCTCCCTCCACAGCACATGCATGCACACACATGTGCATACACACATAGGAGTCATGTTTAAGGCTCTTACATTTTTATTTGTTTATTTTAAGATTCATTTTATTGCCAAGTGGTGGTGCACACCTTTAATCCCAGCACTCGGGAGGCAGAAGCAGATAGATCTCTGAGTTCGAGGTCAGCCTAGTCTATATAGCGAGCTCCAGGATAGCCAGGGCTACACAGAGCAATCCTGTCTTGAAAACCAAACGATTCATTTTGTGTGTGTATTTTATGTACATGAATGTTTTGACAGGACACCAGCAGGAGGCATCAGATCCCATGGGCTTACAGACAGCTATGAACTGTAGCTATAGCCTATCGCCTACAGACAGCTGTGAACTCCCTGCGGGTGCTGGCTAGTGAACCGAGAACTCTGGAAGAGCACTCGTGCTTTTAACCACTGAGCCATCTCTCTAGCCCATTTACTTACTTTTTTGAGACAAGGTCTTACTTGCCTGGCCGGGAACTCACTTTGTAGACCGCACTGGCCTTGAACTCACAAA
>NW_004951494.1:2959-3510 GCF_000317375.1 Microtus ochrogaster
ACCAACTGTTTATCTAGTAACAGTGAAAACATACATACGCATAACATTATACAGGGTATGTTTAGAAATATTTATGCATATTTATAAACATATATGCATGTAACAACAATAATGAGAAAGGAGGCCATGGATTTGAAAGAGAGCAAGGAGAGCTATGTGGAAGGACTGGAGGAAAGGGAAGTGAGAAGTGACAAATTATAACCTCGAAATAAATCATTTTAAAGTACTTCTTTAGCAACATTAATGCTTCCCAAGTATAACTTGCTATCGTCAGGCCAATGTTCCCTTCTCACCTACCCTCAGCAGTAAATTCTCTTTACAGAGGAGCTAAACCGTACAGCAGACCCAGTTCCAAGCCTAAGGTCACATGACTGGCAGGTGGCCGACATCTAAACCTGGGCAGCCTGGCTCCAGAGTCCTTAGCGAACCCTCTTACTCTCCTCTACTGCCCTGCCTCGTTTCTTCTCACCGTTCCAGAAAGAAGGGGTAGAACATGACCTCGGAGCTCACCCCAGGGTAGAAGGCTACAGAGCAGGGATCAGAACTCAGTC
>NW_004951495.1:0-813 GCF_000317375.1 Microtus ochrogaster
GATAGGAGTGGGGGGAGGGGGAGAAGGGTGGGAGGAGGGGGAGGGAAATGGGAGGCTGGGAGGAGGCAGAAACTTTTTTTTCTCAATAAAAAATTTAAAAAAAATGACCCCAGCTAAGACTCCTTGTAATAGTGAAGAGGGTTCCCAAACTCCCTTCTACTGTAATCAGATTGGTGAATACCCCAACTAGCATCATATCATAGAGTCTTCATCCAATAACTAATGGAACCAGATGCTTAAATCCACAGCCAAGCACCAGGCTGAGCAACAAAAATCTGATGGACGGAAGTGAGGAGGGAATATATGAGCAAGTAGAGTCATGATCCTGATGTCTCTACAGAGACAGATGAGCAAACACTTAAACTCTAGACTGACACCTGTGGAGTCTTCATGGAACCAAACTAGGCCCTCCACATTGGGGAGACGGTGGTGAAGCTTTAACTATACAAATGGTCACTGGCAATAGAAGAGGATCTATCCCTGATGCATGAGCTAGCTTGGTGGAGCCTATTTTGTGTGGTGGGCTGCCATACTCAGTTTTAATATGGGGAAGAGAAATTTAACGGTTCCAAATTAATGTGCCAGACCTTTCTGACTCTCCATTGGGAGACCTGACCAACTGGGAGGAGTAAATAGGGGTGGACTGGGACGAGGGACAAGATGGGGGGTGGGAGGGAGAGCCATTATTGGAATGTAAAATGAAATATAAAAATAAATAAAAGAAAAAATAAAAGAAATCCAGGATTTTGTGCCTTGAGAATTCAGGAAGGCATGGGTTTTTATTGTTTTGATAATCCAAGAGAAAGAAACACT
>NW_004951495.1:2838-3508 GCF_000317375.1 Microtus ochrogaster
GCTAGGCTCCCACAAAGCCAGAACATGAAGTTGGAACAAAACCCCATGCCATTGTCCTTGACTTCCCATCAGCCCCCATTGTCTGCCATGTTCAGAGAGTCCAGTTTGATCCCATGCTTTTTCAGTCACAGTCCAGATGGCCTTGGTGAGTTCCCAATAGATCAGCCCCACTGTCTCAGTGGGTGGGTGCACCCCTCGAGGTCCTGACTTCCTTGCTCATGTTCACCCTCCTTCTGTTCCACATTTGGACCTTCAGAGCTCAGTCCGGTGCTCCAATGTGGGTCTCTGTCTCTAACTCCATCCATTGCCAGATGAAGGTTCTATGGTGATATGCAAGATATTCATCAGTATGGCTATAGGATAGGGCCATTTTATGTTCCCTCTCCTCAGCTACCCAAGGAACTAATTGGAGACGTCTCCCTGGACACCTGGGAGCCCCTTTAGAGTCAAGTCTCTTGCCAACCTTAAGATGGCTCCCTTAATTAAGATATATACTTCCCTGCTTCCATATCCACCCTTCCTCCATCCCTACCATCTCATTCCCCCAAGCTCACCCCATCATCCCCTTCTCACTTTTCTCTCTTTAAAAAAATAAAAGCCCAGACCCAAAAAGATGAACATGGGATGTACTCACTCATAATTGGTTTCTAGCCATAAATAAGGGTCACGG
>NW_004951496.1:0-3508 GCF_000317375.1 Microtus ochrogaster
CTCCACATGTTTGAGCCTGCCTAGCATGCTGGTATATACCTACCCAGTGCTGAACTCTGGAGGCTGAGGATGGAAGACTTCAAGTTATAGGCTGTTGTGTGACAGACTTTTCCAGGGGAGACACAGCACACACACACCTATTTCCCTAGGGAACCCACAACCAATCAAAGTAATGAGTGCACCGACGTCCACCTTTGTGAACCAATGAGTTCTTAATGGGGTTACAAACAAGAGCAAGAGTGAGGGGTGACTGACAGGGACTTGGAGAGCTCAAAAGCAGCTCCATCAATGCAAAGCCCACCCAAGGTGGGTAAGGACTCACTATACATCCCTGAAGCTTTCTGCACGGCTGGCAAGCAGTTTCACTCTGGATATCTCTTCCCTCTGCACTCTAGCTGGTGGGAGTCCCTTCATTTGCAACTGTTTATCCTTTTATACTGTGATCTAAGACTCATGGGAGTGAGTGTTAAACACCTCAGACCCCTCTCCTCTCAGGTAGGAGATACCGGGGCATGCCTTCCACCTTGATGCCCAGGTGTTCACAGTCTTTCCCTTCCCTTTTCTTCTCTTCCCTTCCCTTCCCTTCCTTTCCCTTCCCTTCCCTTCCCTTCCCTTCCCTTCCTTTCCCATCCTTTCCCAAGACTGTAGAACTTGACTCCCTTCCTAGATGAACCTAATGCTCATTAATTTTTCTCTCAAATTCAACCTCTGGGCAGCCCAAATGAACAGATAGTTCAATTTATTCAATTCACAGATCAACAACAGTTATCCAAAGGGGGGAATCAGATACTTAAATTTTACATTATTCTTCCACGTTAAATATAAAATTAATTTATTTTTTACTGATTTAAAAAACCATACTTCTTTCCAAGACCGTATAAATAGGAAATCTGCAAGCAACAATCCAATAATAGGCTAAGCTTCTATTTATCAAGTGAATAGTATGTTGTTCAAAGAGCTAAGCTGAGTACTTCAAGAGATTCGGGCAAGGTAATCGAAACCATCCCTATCTCAGGATGTTAAAAATCACCCCCAAGGTACAATGAGACTAAAGAAAAGGGGCACAGATACAAGGCTGCAGAGTCCTATGTCTTGGTGGACTCACTAGAGGTGTGAATTCCTGGGAAGAGGCAAGAACAGTGGATCTCATAGTCTGTTTCCAGAGGAGAGTATAAAGAACAGAATTTAACTGTTAAAATAAAAGTGACTTCCTTTAGCTGAAACAGGCCTGGCTTATCTTACTCTAATGTCAAAGAGTCAGGCACATTCCTGGCATGAAGGACCAACTATAAGGCTTCACCAGCACTCTGTGATTTTATCTACATCTAATCTGTGACACTACAGAAAATCCAGCTGCACTGCAGATTACTCTGGTGTGATCATGTTGGTTACAAACTAACATGGCTGCAGTTATGCATCTGGATTTGTACAGAGAGGACTTGATTTGAAACCCAATGTCCTTGTTAGCTTCAACTGTCAACTTGACATATCCTAGAATCGCCTGAGGGGGAAAAAAGATCTCAACTGAGTAGATCTTTATCAGATTGGTGCATGGACATGTCTGTGAACATCTTAGTTTATGTAAGGTAGGCACAGGCAACAGTGGGCAGTGTCATTTTTGAACATGTATTCCTGGGGTGTATAAGAAAGTTAGCGACCCATAAACCAAAGAGTGAGCCAACAAGCTATGTTCCTTCATGATTCTAGCTCTGGCTCCTCTCAACTGTGTATTATGACCTGGATGGGTAAATTTGTAGTAAGAGGTGCGGGCTGCTTTTCGTCCCTCCTGGCCCCTGGCTGCCCGGCTAGCTTATCCCTGAAATAATTACACAGAAACTGTATTAATTTAAACATTGCCTGGTCCATTAGTTCTAACTTCTTCTTGGCTAACTCTCACATCTTGCTTCAAACGATTTCTAATAATCTGTATGTCATATGTTCTCACAAGCAAGCCACTCTACCGTTGTGGAATACTTTTTCTGAGAGGGCAAGCCCCTAGTTCCCCTGCAATGGAACACAGATAGAAACCCAATTGGCTCATCCCATTCCCAGTGCGAATCCCAAGATGACAGTTTTACAGTGGGTTACCCAGGAACCAATCCCCAAAATGAGATCACCCAACAAGCATTTTCCTGATTGAGAATGCTCCAAAAGAATTCTTTAAGGAATTGAGAGAAATAAAATAGAACAGAAGAAAACAAGACAGGAAACAGTCAGTTATGATCTGATTTGAGGCTGATAACACAGGGGAGTTTGACGGACACCAAGTTATATCCTGGAACTGAACAAGAGGTTGAGCTTTTAGACCCCAGCCATCGGATCAGAGCAGAGCTTCCTAAGTATTTCCTGGAGAGGCATTTCTCTACAAAGAGCAGCTGAAAGGTACCGGTTTCCACCCCCACTGCAGCTGGTACACCAGCCGGACAGAAGGGGCTAGGCAGGCACCATACAGGCTCCAGGGAGCTTCTGCCACTTCGTGTGAATATCACACTATCAGAACCCAAATGGATCGCAGCGTCGAAGGAACTGCTTGAAAAGGCACAATCGCAGCTCCCGCCCACAGCTTCCATGTGGTCTGCTGTCTGTTTTCTTGTTGTTTTTTTTTTAATTCCTCATAATGTGAAATTGATCAAAGATATTTTTAAAAATACGCTTCCATTTAGGTTATCTCTAAGGAAGCCAACTTTCAGTTCTCCAAGGAGGTTGCCAATGCTATAGATATACTCTGTGTTCATTGAGGAGGCTCAAGCTTCAGCTAGAGCTGCTCGTTTCCAGTCCGTGAGGCAGAGTTGTGCTGAGACATCATGCTTGATGAAGATGCCTGAACTCAGCATTGTCCCTCCTCCTCCAGTGGGTCCTCGAACTTAGGCACGGTGTTCTCGTTTGTTGCTATGGCTACCCCCCTCCAGATGGCTACTGTCCGTTTTAAATAGCCACCCAATGGAATGTTTGGTAACATTTTCTTGTGCTTCCCCATCCCATTAGACATTTTTTGTTCTTAACACTGTTTCCCCTCTCAACACACATTTTAAAAAATCAAATTATCTTTTATGAGTATTTTAAAATACTTGTTTTAAGAGAAAAAGGCACCAAAGGCAGAAAACAGAACACAGCTAGATGCAAAAATGACAACCATAGTACTACAGCTGGGAAGGCCCTCAGTGATTAAAATAATGTGTATCTATTTCACCAGAGGCCCTTTGTTTCTGAGAGGTTCTCTGGGCCGGTAGTCAGAGCAACAGGAAAAGAAGAATATGGAACCATACATAGGTTTCCTGCCCCAGATATTTCAGGGTTCTCATTTTCAAAAATTTTTACATGTATTTTTAATACGTCTTTTTGTGTGTTTGTGTATGTGGATTCTGTGCTCAGAAGGCAGGGGTAGCTGTCAGAGCCCCTGGAGAAGGAATCTCCAGATATGGTTCTAAAATCCGACCTTGGAACGCCTTTAATCCCAGCACTCAGGAGGCAGAGGCAGGCGGATCTCTGTGAGTTCGAGACCAGCCTG
>NW_004951497.1:0-492 GCF_000317375.1 Microtus ochrogaster
AGAACCTCTGAGCTCCCCGTCCCAGGCTGGCGCCATGGGGCCAGAAACTCACCCCAAGGCTAGGTCTCCTGGCACTGAGAGATCAGGCCTCTGTGCTGGATGGGCCGATTGCAAACAAGGCGCCTACCCCTAAGGCTAGGTCTCCTGGCGCCGGGACATTTATCATTTTAAAGGATAATTTTTTAGTTTAAACATATCAAAAAATTTAATTAAATCTCAAGCTTACAGGTAGAAAAACCTTAATTTTTAACTCAATAAAATTTTATTAAAAGTATTATCACATAGTTTTCTTTGATTATAACAGCCTGAAAGTATTATAAAAAGCCTTATTTTATCATGGTCACAGTAACATGTTATTTTAAATTAGATGTAATATTAAAATATGACTAAATAATGTTTTTTTAAAAAGCACTTTAATTTGTAGATGAAGGTTACTTTTATAATGACACAATCACTTGCCTAGCATGTTTTCTTTGAATGTTACTCTTTTTT
>NW_004951497.1:1062-3507 GCF_000317375.1 Microtus ochrogaster
TTGTGCAATAAATAGATTAATAGAAATGGGTTAATTTAAGATATAAACAATAACTAGAATATTTCTTAGCCATTGGCTAAACAGTGTTGTAGTTAATATAGTTTCTATTTGATTATTCAATTCTGTGTAGCCAAGAAATGAAAGTCCAGTCCACAATTACAAAAATAAATATATTTAATTGAGATTTTTATTATAATAGAATCACTGATAGTACTCATTAATTGCATTAAATGTTACCTTTCACATTACAGAGTACAGTAAGATAATTAGCAATGGGGTCTATGCATGCATGTACACATTTCTTCACATATATGCTTCCCTGTGTACATGCAGACTCTCATTTCTTCAAAACATTCAGAATAAGGTAGAGGAAGTACTTGTTCTCATACCCACCCAACAAAAACATATTTTTCCAAAGTTTCCAATCAGTAAGCCATTTTTTACAAAAGGAGCAAATTCTACACTTTGAAACATCAATGAAAACCAAAGCACTTGAACAACATTTATATTTCTCAGTCTTTGACCCATTTGGACTTGAGTTTTGTGCATGTAATAGATATGGGTCTATTGTCATTCTTCTACATGTTTTTATCCAGCTAGGCCACCACCATTTGTTAAAAATGTTTTTTCCATTTGATATTTTTTGCCTCTTTGTCAAAAATCAGGTTTTCAAAGACGTGTGGATTAGTATCTGGGTCTTCGATTTGGTTCCATTGGTCCTCCTGTCTGTTTTTATATAAATAGCAGGTTATTTTGTTGTTTTATTTTAAACCTTGCTATTGACATGATTTTTAATGGAATTCTGAGGCCTTCAGTACATTTCCAACCAATAATTTCTGAATTACCTTGTACTAAAGGGTCTGGCACACTTCTATGGGGTCAAAAGTCTGTTATACATATGGGATGATTCCTATTCCTAAATATTTCTTGTTAATGAATAAATAATAATGTTAATTTTGTATCATTGGGTAAAAATTCAGTGATTTTAATATGCAAAAAAAATTCTTTCTGCATATTGCAAGTCAGTAACTATATTGAGAGTTTTTGTAAAATCTATTAACACCATGAGAATAGCATATAAGTCTTTCTTTTGGACTGAATCATAAGGGTTTTGATTCAGTTTAATTTTCTGATTTGTCACCTGTCTTTATTTATTTTCATCAGTACAGAATGAAGGTGCCCCAGTTATTGGTGTTTCTCATAAAATGCATGGAAGGCTCTAGTAGATCTCTTTATAATTTGAAATATTTTGCCTTTGGGATATTTTTTCTTAGTCTCTTTAAAAATTACTAAATGTCCCTTGAAAGGGTTCACATTCTGCCCATAATTTGTCAATTTAATCATTATTCATAGGTACTGTACTTTCTGCTGGGTCAATTCCTGATAATTGATAAAGTTGCAATTTTTCTTTTAGAATTACTCAGAGATCTTTTCCACATAAGTTTTTAGTTTTTTTTATTCTGTTTATGTGGTATTAAGATCCTTTCTTAAAGAATTTCCTTCCTCTGCATTAAAATTCCTGTAAGGAATGCTTAGAGGGTAACATGACCAGAGTTCAATTAAGCTACAGATCCATACAAAGCACATGTGCATTCTGCAGTTTCTCTTTAATCAAAGTCAATTCTCTCTCAAATTCAACTGATAATTCTCTTGGACTATATAATTCCTTGTCATTGACTAAGGTTTTGAGAAAATTACAGCTTGCATTTTATTTCTAGTCCAATAGTAGGCCTTAGATAGACAATATCTCCTAACAATCTTTGAAAGTCATTAAGACTCAGCAATCAATTGATGCTAATTGAAACTTTTTTAGCCTAATTTTCTATAGACCTATTTTATATACTCAATAATTAATAGAATCTCCTTTTTGTATATTTTTTCAGGAAAACTTGTCATTCCCCCAAAAGAAAAATTATCTGTACTTCTTCAAACATTCTTTATAAATTATCTATATTTGAGTCAACTAGTAAAATATCATTGATATAATGGTAAATTATAGATTGAGAAAATTGCTTATGTATTATTTCCAACGACTAACTTACAAAATATTGTCATAGGTTGGGGCTATTTAACATTCACTTTGGGCGACCTTCTGTTGTCTGAGGTTTTTTGTCCTGCCCGGTTTAAACAGTCATTAAGTTCCAAAGAAAACACACAAAGGTCTACATTAGTTATAAAACTGATTGGCTCATTAGCTCAGGCTTCTTATTAACTCATAACTTGTATTAGCCCATTATTCTTGTCTGTGCTAGCCACGTGACTTGGTACCTTATTCAGTGAAGCAGTCACATCTTGCGTCTTCGGTGGCAGGGTCACAACTGCAAAGGAAAGGGCTTCCTTCTTTCCAGAATTCTCCTGTTCTTATTGACCCACCTCCACTTCCTGTCTGGTTGTCCTGCCTATACTTTCTACCTGGCTACTGGCCAATCAGCATTTATTTAAAAT
>NW_004951498.1:0-3505 GCF_000317375.1 Microtus ochrogaster
GGGGGGGGTTGGAGAGATGGCTCAGAAGTTGAGCGCACTGGCTGCTCATCCAGAGGTCCTGAGTTCAGGTCTCAGAAACCACATGGTGGCTCACAACCATCTGTAATGAGATCTGGTGCCCTCTTCTGGTGTGCAGGCAGAACACTGTATACATAATAAATAAACAAATCTTTTTAAAAGAATGTTTTTAGAATAATAATAGCATATGAATACGGAGATTTTTCTCTGGAAACGGGAAGTGAAGTGTGCCACTGCGGCGGACGGCATAGGTTTGGTTTCGTTATCTTGGGTAAGTTCCTTTATGGGCTTCTGCTTCATTTATAGAGTGAAACACAGGTTTGTATTCCCCTAATGAAGAAATTGTGGAAGTTAAATGAAGCGATGCACCGGTTAATAGTTTTATGCTGTGTTTTCCCTTCCAAGTTCCTCCACTGCTGGTGGCCAGGAAGCAGTGTCTGGTGACGGTTTCCAGTGGAGACTACATAACCTAAGTCATTTGACACTTTTCTACAAGTCAGTGCTGTTACCGTTCGTGGAACCTAATACATGATGTCTAGCTTCACAAATAGCAGAGCGGTTCTCACTCAGTAGCACCAATCCTCTCACTGGGTTGAGATAGGAAGGAAATCTGAGGGTAGTGGACAACAACACATCTCAATGGCAAAGTGTAAAGATTCACCTTGAGTTGTTTCTTCAACTCTTTTCTGAACTTTTCTTCCAGACTCAGGGCCAGGCTCTGAGGATACTTCAAGAGGCAAGACAGAAACATCACCGCTCTCTCAGATAACGCCTAATGTAGGATACAGGCAAGTATAGATACGGCTACAACACAGCACAGTAAATGGAATCCCAGAAGGATGACTAGGGAACTACAGGAACAGAGACAATGACTCCATACCTAAGTCAGCCAAGGAAGGAGCCTGCGAGAAGTGACAGCTACGGAAATACCAAAAGGATGAGCAAAAGCCAAGCAGATGACCTGGAGGAAAGTGTGGAAGAGGGATGGACTCGGAGAACTGAGCCTCCCAAGCAAGAAGCTTGGCTTGTACAAGGGTCAAACTGAAGATAGGACACATCAAATTTGGGGAACTAAAAGGGATTCCTTTTTATTAAGTCATAGCAAATTTGTTCACATGGGAAGAACCCTGATAGATCATGAGGCCTCCTACTAGGTTATAGAGTTTGGGCTCCATCCAAGGGCAATGTGAAGCTAAGAAAGCACTCTAATTTTGAGGTGGAAAAGCCCTCTGTTTTAACTCATGCAATTCTCTATGTGCAGAGGGATGATGGCCTGTAGCCAAGCTGGTTACATTTATCTATGGGGAAACAGGGCGGGGCAGGGGGGAACCACAAAATTTCTTGCTTAAGATTACTCTTCAGTTGGTTGCAAAACTCAAACAAAAAGGCAAGTCTCCGGCTTTTTGACTCAGTACTGAGAAAATCCATGCTGCTTCTATTCCATGATCAAGCAGAACTCAACAGCCAAAGAAAATGAAATTGCATAAAATATAGCCATATATAAGATAAATGTCGTTTATTTTACATTATTGATTCCAAGCAAATTCTCCCCAGAAAGGTGCAAAGTCAAGACCCCTCCTCTGGGAGTTGCCTTAGTCCAAACTCCACCTCGGAGAAAGCCTGCTAGACGGTGACCCCTCCCCAGGGAGGGTCAAGACCACTCCCACGTGCTACTAAAACTACCCACCCCCCAGAGAATGAACACGTGGTCTCTGGGTTTTGTGTGTCTCTCCCCTTCTCTCTCTTCCTCTCGATGCTTTCCTGGTATCACCTGGGAGCATTGCATTAAATATGGGCATCTTTTATTTGGTCTGATTGGAGTTATTTTGCATCAGCGATGAGGCTTGTCTTAAGAAATATTCCTAGCAAAAAACACTCCAAATAATTTGCTTTTTAGGATGAAGCACTCCCCCCCCCCCGCGGAATTGTGAGTCTCACTCCTAAGCATGTATAGTCACTGCAGATCAAAATTCTGACAATCATGGTGAAAAAAATGAATAATAATTAAAAAAGAAACCTGAGTTCTGTGTTTAAAGCCATCCTCCACAAACACCCCCACAACTTTCTCACATGGCATCAGAGGGGGAAAAATGTATGTGTGTTGCTATATATGTAAGTCATCACTTCTGAAATAGCAATTTAAATTAGACGGGTGATGTAACATCAAACCACAAAGGATCATGAATTCTGAGCACTTGGGGAAGTATGTGAGATCATCAAAATCTTCTCAAGTACTTTCCTGAGACCTGGATAAAGTGGTTTATCATCAATAGCCATTTATAGGGAACAACTGGGCTCGCCCAAATTTGTGAACTCTGACAAGCATTGCAGAAGGTTCCCTTGACCCAAGACTTTATTCCTTATTTCTACAGACTTACTCCAATGTCTCAAGCACTTTCCAATTAGTTCCCCTAAGAGGTACCGAGGTCAACTATTTTTCCCTCCATTGCAGGTACAGCTGCATCTCCCAATCAGAGCAGCACCATCAGGACTATCTAAGAGCCTCCAGGCTGCATCTCAAGGAGCACAGATTTCCTCAAAAAGCCCTAAGCTTTTCCTCAGCTTCTTTCTAGGTTTGCTTCAAAGTCTGTGTATCACGATTTAGTCCACAAGGCAGTTAGTTCATCCTGGATGAGGTTGAAACAGACCCTTGCTTTAAAAAAGTATATGATAGCTGCGGGGTTCTACTCTAAGAAATGGAAAAGTAGGAGACGTTTCTCTTTATTTTGAAATTATTACATTCACTTATTGAGTGCATGTGTAGACATGGGTGTGAATATGTGAGTGGAGATCAGAGGACAGTTTACAGGAGCTTTCTCTCTCCTTCCATCACGTGAATCCTGGGATTGAACAAGACTCTCAGGCTTAGCAGAAAGCGCCTTCACGCTATAAGCCACAGGCCATAGAAGTTATTCTTGACCACAGGTGGAGCACTAAGGAGCAAGCTCAATTAGTGGGAGGGCCCAACCCCTAGCTCAGCTTGCTCCTCAGCTGACTTTCCCAGCTGTCACTGGACCTCTGCTAGGTCAGTTAATGGTAGCAGATAATAAGCTCCAAGTGGGTAAGGGGCTCTATTGTACGTCAGTGCATACTTGGCTCTGGACAAAATGCTTGGAACAAAACAGGTAGTCGATAAAGATGTGATGGAGAAATATCGACTTGAAAATAATTTGACACTGGAGAGATGCGAATGAAGCCGAAGCTTCCTTCCTTCTGGGGTGGCAGGTGTCTCTGATGATGGAGGCAGCTGCAGAGAAAGCGTCCCTCCTTCTCCACCTTCAGAGTCGGGAAGCTGAGTGCTCTAAAGCCGGAAGGTATGAGTCCATCGCGGCCCTTGGTAGCAGGAGGTTGCAGGTCAGGGGTGCGAAGGGAGCCCCTCGCCACAGCCATTTCCGGCTCTTTGTGTGACAGCAGCGGCGGCGAAGGGGCCGGGCACGGTGGCCAGGGGAGGAGCCGCCGCGGGCGGAGGGGCGGGGCCGCGGGCGGG
>NW_004951499.1:0-484 GCF_000317375.1 Microtus ochrogaster
AACCCTAATCCTAACCCTAACACTAAACCTAAACCCCAAACCTAACCATAACCCATAACCCTAACTAATAACCCTAAAAATAAACAAAACCTAAAACCTAACCCTAACCGTAATCTTAACCCAAACGCTAACCCTAACGTAACTCTAACCCTAAACCTCACACTAGGCCTAGCTTTACCCCTCACCCTAAATGTAACACTAATCAAAGCCATAGCTATAAAACAAATACTGACCCTAATCCTAACCCTAACTCTAATTCTAACCGTAACACACTAACCCTACAATAACCCTAACCCTAACCCTAACCCTAACCCTAACCTAAACTTAACACTAATCCTAACCTTAGCAATAACTCTAACCTTAGATCTAGCCTTAACCATAAGCCTAGCCCTAACCTTAACCCTGACCATAGCATGGGGTCTACGCCTAATTGTAGACATTACACTAATCCAAGCCCTAGTACTAACCCTAACCCTAATGCTAA
>NW_004951499.1:2735-3504 GCF_000317375.1 Microtus ochrogaster
GTCCTAAACCCAACCCTAACCCTAAACCTAACCCTAACCCTAACCGTAATCTTAACCCGAACGCTAAATCTAACACTACCCTAGACCTAAACCTTATCATCACACTAGGCCTAGCTCTATCTCTAATCCTAGATGTAACACTAATACAAGCCCTAGCCAAAACACTAACCCTAACCCTAACCCAAAAACTAACACTAACCATAACCCTAACCCTAATCCTAACCCTAAACCCTAACCATAACCCTAATTCTAACCGTAAACCATAACCCTAAAAATAAATGAAACACTAACACTCTAAACCTAACCCTAGATGTAACACTAATCCAAGCCTAAGCCCTGACCTTAAGCCTAAACCTAACTCTAGCTATAACCGTACAACTTATGCTTACCCTAACCCTAACTTAACCGTAACACTAACCCAAACCTTAGCAATAACACTAAACTTAAATCTAGCCCTAACCTTAAGCCTAGCCCTAACCCTAACACTAGCACTAGGTCTAAGCCAAAACATAACCATTACACTAATCTAAACCCTAGTCCTAAAAATAACCAGAACCCTAACCCTAAACCAAATGCTAATTGTAACCATAATCTTAACCCTAACACTAACCGTAACCATAACCTAGGCCTAACACTAATCTTCACACTAGGCTTAGCTCTAACCTTAACCCTAACCCTAGATGTAACACTAATCCAAGCCATAGTCCTAACAAGAACACTAACCCTACACCCTAACCCTAATCCTAACCCTAACACTAAACCTAAACCC
>NW_004951500.1:0-3503 GCF_000317375.1 Microtus ochrogaster
TTTTTATTTTTATTTGGTTTGGTTTTTTTTTTGGTTTTTAGTTTTTCGAGATAGGGTTTCTCTGCATAACAGCTCTAGCTGTCAGGGAACTCACCAGGTAGACCAGTCTGGCCTTGAACTCAAGAGATTCCCCTGCTTCTGCCTCTCAAGTAGTGGAATTAGAGGCAAGCACCATCATGTCTGGTATAAATAACTTTTAAAAAAAAATATAATTTATTTTTTAATGTATGTGTGTTGGTGTTTTGCCCATGTTTGTCTGTGTGAGATCTCCTGGAACTGGAGTTACAGACAGTTGTGAACTGCCATGTGGGTTAAGAGCAGTCAGTGCTCTTAACTGCTGAACCATTACTTCAGCCACCAAATATGGCATCTCCTGGATTTAGGATTATTCTTAATCTTTATTAACTCTCATTTGATTACAGGTGTGTGGGTACACACCTTCTACACCAAGTATGTGGAGGTCAGAGGACAATTTGAGAATCGGTTTTCTCTTTCCACCATGTGGGTCCTGGAGATTGAACTCAGGCCCTTTGGCATGGCAGCAGATGCCTTTACCTGCTGAGCCACCCCACTGGCCCTCGAATCAGTATTTATATTCATGGTTACAATGTTCATCTCACAGAGTTACAGAAAAGTGATGTCAGTGCTAGTGAAAAAACAACCCGATAGGTATTTGGTCAAATATTACTCTGGCTGTTTTTGTGAGAGTGTTTTGAATGAGACTTGATTTAAATCAGTGGGTTATGAATCGAGCAGATTGTTTTATACTGTAAAACTCAACCAGGCTTGAAGAGCACAAGAGACTAGTCTTTGTTGAGCAAGAAGAATTGTGCCAGCAGGTAGCCAACCACAACATGGTCTTGGGTATGGTCTCTAGACTGCCTGCCAACCATTCACACAGCAGACTTGCCAGCCCCTAGAATGGTGTGAGCTGACTCCTTGATCAAATTATAGAATTTGTTAGTCTGTCTGGAGAATGATGAAATAATTCCAAGAAGTAGGGTTCAGGTGTATTAAATGCCTGCATGAATCTGTGAGTTCAAGGACAGCCAGAGCTACACAGTGAGAGCCTATTTCGAAAAGAAACAAACAACAACAAAACTCTGCAAATGGGCAATGGGAGAGGCTAGAAATTTTGTGGCGATACTGGAAAAGCCTAGCTTACCTGGAAGAAACTGTTAAGAGGGATACAGATGTTTAAGGTGATTCTGGGAGTAAAGGCCATTGTGGTTGATCCTAATGACTGAGTTTGATTCCTGGGACATATGTAGTGAAAGACAATGGACTTCCACAGCCTGGGGTTTAAGCCTCCATACATACAGAGATATAATAATAATAATCTCCAAATCTACAGAGAAACCCTGTCTCGAAAAACCAAAAAAAAAAAAAAAAAACAAAAAAAACAAACATTCTTTGGAACATCAAATTTCTTTCTTTTTATTTATCTATTTTTATTTTTATGAGTATTAGTGTTTTGCCTGCAGGTATGTCTGTGTGAGGGTATCGGGTCCCCTGGAACTGGAATGGGCTGCCATGTGGGTGCTGGGGACAGAATCTGGGTCCTTTGGAAGACCAACGGGTGCTCTTAACTGCTGAGCCACTCTCCAACCCCAGAAGACTGAATTTCTAAATAAGCTATATCCTAACTATATAATACGATCAAAGAAAGGATACACTAATATTCAGTCAATGATTTACTGAAGTCTCAAAAATGCCTCTTCCCAGGCTTAAGGGTTGTAGCCAAGCTGCAACTTCTGCTTAAGGAGGATCCCTTTGATAAGTCAAACATTTTAGGGATGCAGGATATGAGAAATACATGAGAATAAATACATGAAAGCCAGAAGGGAGTGTTGGATGCCCTGGAAATTGAGCTACACATAGCTGTGAGTGCTGGGAATAGAACCCTGGACCTCTCGAAGAGCAGCCAGTGCTCGTCACCACTGAGTCATCTCTCCTGTCCCTTACGAGCACTCCACGCCTGAAGCTTTATTGATTTTTCCTCATGTGATTCAATCCTGGAGATTAAACCTATGGTCTCGCTGGCAAGCGCTCTGCTTCTAAGCCGTGATTTTCTAAATGCTGGGATTCCGGGCAGGAACTCTTCCAGGCTTTAAACTCAACTCTTTATAATTTAGCTTGCAGTAGGTTGTTGTTGTCTGTTCTTTGGGGTTTTGTTGTTGATTGTTTGTTTGTTTGTTTGTTTTTTGAGACTGGGTTTTTTTATATAGCCCCAGCTGTCCTGGAACTCACTATGTAGATCAGGCTTTCCTCAAACTCAAAGAGCCTCTAACACCCCCAAATGTTGGGATTAAAGGTGTCTGCCACCATCACCAGGTTGCTTTATGTTTGTGTTCCGTTTTGTTATTTAATAGTAATACTGAGAATACTAAGTACTGGTAAGATGGTCAAGGTGCTTGCCACCAAGCCTGATGACCTGAGTTCCATTCCCAGGACCAATATAGTTGTGGCGGTTTGAATGTAATTGGTCCCTATTAACTTATAAGTGGCACTATTAGGAGGTGTGGCTTTGTTAAAAGAACTGTGGAAGTGGAGGCTGCTCATTCATTTCCCAGGTGCTCAGACCTGAATTACCACACAGAAACTATATTAATTACAGCCAGGCAGTGGTGGCACATGCCTTTAATCCCAGCACTGGGGAGGCAGAGGCAAGCGAATCTCTGTTGAGTTCGAGGCCAGCCTAGTCTACAAGAGCTAGTTCCAGGACAGGCTCCAAATCTACAGAGAAACTCTGTCTTGAAAAACCAAAAAAAGAAAAAAAGAAAAAAAAAAGAAACTATATTAATTACAATACTGCTTGGCCTATCAGCTTAGGCTTCTTATTAACTAACTCTTACATCTTAAATTAACCCATTTCTATTGATCAATGTATCACCACGAGACTGTGGCCTACTGGTAAGGTTCTGCTATCTGTCTCTTTTAGCAGCTACATGGTGTCTCTTTGACTCCTCCTCCTCCTCCTCTCTCTCTCTTTCTCTCTTCTGTTTGAATTTCCCCTGTAGCTTTACTCTGCTAAGCCATTGGTCAAAACAGCTTGATTCATCAACCAATAAAAGCCACACATATATAGAAGGGCATCCCACATCAGAACTGTATCATTGTTGGGGTGGGCTTTGATCAAGATACAGAGCAGTGTCTGAGACTATTTCTTGTTGCCTTCTAATTAAGATGTAGCCAATACCACTTTTCCTTGCATGCTGCCATTCTCTCCACCATGATGATAATGGACTGAACCTTTGAAACTGTAGGTGAATCATCCTAATTAAATGTTTTCCTTATAAGAGTTGTCAAGGTCATGGTGTCTGCAAAGCAATAGAAACCCCAAGACAGTGGTATAGGGGAACTGACTTCCACTCTAACCCTAAGACAGTGGTATAGGGGTATAGGGGCCTGAAACACCACCCCCATAGGCGGTTTCCTTTCCTTCTTGTCTGTTCTCTCTCTCTCTCTCTCTCTCTCTCTCTCTCTCTCTCTCTCTCTCTCTC
>NW_004951501.1:0-528 GCF_000317375.1 Microtus ochrogaster
ACAAATTTGTAGAATTAATTATAATCAAATAAGAAATGTTTTTCTAATAATAATTACAATGGGATTTAAAAATATGAAATCTATTTTTAAAAAAATGAATACCCCTTATTTTTCTATTATCCCAAAAATCTTTACTTTGTTCTTTGAAGAATAGAGTAGATATTAACTTTCTTACATATTACTAATTTAATAGCACTTTTGGTGCTCTATTATTACTGTTAACACTTCATTGTGTTTCATTAAGTGTAATATAAACCTGTCATCCACAAAACTCAAGTCATCTAGCCAGAAAACGACTTGCATATAACAATATATTTTTATCTCCAAAGAAAATACATTATTTGCTTTTTTAACTGTTTTTATTAAGATATACACTTTTCTCTGCTACCCTCTTTTCCTCCCCTACTGCCCTACTGCTCCTATTGCCCTCTGCTATGCCTCCCACAATGCCAGTTTACTCAGGAGACATTGTTTTTGTCTTTTTCCAATGTAGATCCATATATGTGTTTCTTAGAATTCTCTTTGTTC
>NW_004951501.1:723-3503 GCF_000317375.1 Microtus ochrogaster
GCTGAGTAGTATGCCATTTAGTAAATGTACCACATTTTCTGTATCCATTCTTCATTTAAGGAGCATCTAGGTTATTTCAAGGTTTTGGCTGTTATTAATAATGATACTATGAACATAATTGAGCACATGTCCTTGTGATATGAGTTAGCATTCTTTGGGTATATACACAAAAGTGGTATTGCTAGTCCTTAAGGTAGATTGATGGCTAATTTTTTGAGAAATCACCATACTGCTTTCTGAAGTGGCTATACAAGTTTTCACTTTCAAGAGCAATGGAGGAGTGTTACTTTAACCTCATATCCTCTCCAGAATAAGCTGACATCAGTGTTTATGATCTTGGCCATAATAACATGTGTAATGGAATCTGAAAGTTGTTTTGATTTTCATTTCTATAATGGCCAAAGGTGTTGAGAATTTCCTTAAATGTCTTTCAGTCATTTGATATTCAATTGTTGAGAGTTCTCTATGTAGGTCTATACCCCATTTTTTATTGGGTTATTTTTTCTTTTGCTGTAAAGTTCCTTGAATTCTTTGTATATTTTGGAGATCAGCCCTCTGTCTAATGTAGGGTTGATAAACATCTTTTCACATTCTATAGGCTGGTGTTTTGCCTTGTTGACTGTGTCCTTTGCTTTACAGAAACTTCTCAGTTTTAGAACTCCCCATTTATTAATTATTTCTCTCAGTGTTTGTACTACTGTTGATATATTTAGAAAGTTGTCTCCTGTGCCTATACATTGAAGGTCACTTCCTACTTTCTCTTGTATGAGGTTTAGTGTGGGTGGTTTTATGTTGAGGTCTTTGATCCATTTTGACTTGAGTTTTGAGCATCGCAATATATATAGATCTATTTACATTCTTCTATATGCTTTTTTAAATCTTTGAAAAAGTAAATTGAAGAAGGTGCTAGAAAATGGAAAGATCCCCCATGCTCCTGGGTAGGTAGAAATGATAGAGTAAAAATGGCAATCTTACCAAAAGCAATTTACACATTCAATGAAATGCTCATCAAAATCCTAGCAAAAGTCTTCACAGACCTCAAAAGAACAATACTCAACTTCATATGGAAAACAAACAAACAAAAACCCAGAATAGACAAAACAATCCTGCACAATCTTCTAGAGGAATAACCAACCCTTACTTCAAACTTTATTACAGAGCAACAGTAGTAAAAACAGCATCACATTGGCATAAAAATGGACAGAAAGACCAATGAAATCAAATCAAAGACCCGGATATCAATTCACACCCATACAAACACCTGATTTTTGACAAAGAAGCTAAAACTATCAAATAAAATAGCATATCCAACAAATGGTGCTAGAAAAGAATATATTATGACATGTTTGATCCAAGGACACCTAAAAAATCAATATTATAAGCATGTGTTTAGTGGGGTCTCACAGAAACTGAAGCAGCAATTACAGTGTCTGCATGTCTCTATGTCTCTATGCTAAGTATTTGCATACATGCTGTGGTTTTTTAGCTTGGGGTTTTTAAGTGTCTCTGACTCTTCTTGCCTGTTCTTACAATTCTTTTCCTGCTACTGTGTTGCCTCATCCAGCCGTGATATAAGGGTTTGTGCCTATTCTTATTGCATCTTTTTATTTTATGTTCAGTTGATATAACTTGGAATCCTTCTCTTTTCTGAAGGAAAAACAGAGGAGCAGTGGATTTTGGAGAGAGTGAAGGGTAGGTGGCTGGGAGAAATGTATGGAGGGAAGGCTGTGGTCAGGATGTTTTTTATGAGAAACATATAAATACAAAGAAAAAAGGAAGACAAACACAAAATAGACAAACAACCAAACCAAAAAAACAAACAAACAAGTATTTAGATTCTTGCAAAGGAAATAGGTAGGTTAACTACAATTCGTCACCTCTCCTCTACTTCTCTAAATTCAGTCTTCCTCCTGTATTGCCATTATTGTAGCAGTCTTCCTGCCACAACCTCTTCTTCCCTCTCAGTTCCTTTTTTCCTACAGATGACACAAATCTTCTAACCTTCTTTCTACTCGTCCTATTTTCCCATCTGCCAACTATAACAGGCATTATTTTGGGAACCAACCAGTTAAGGCTTCCAGAAAAAACAAGGAGGTTAATGAAGCAGGTAGGCAAGTTCAGATCTTCACTTTCCCTCCTTTCCTGGAAATCCAATCCCCCAAATTCATCCCCAGCTGTGTTGTATATTATTTAAGTAATCGTTGCCTTTCTTCACTCTCTGCCTCCATACACACAAACATTACCACTACCACAACACAACAACAAAATGACAGGAATCAACAAATACTGCTCACTGACATTTGTCAGAATCATTGGTCTCAAATGCTCAATAAAAGTACATGGACTAAGAGGCTAGAATCTTCTTCTTCTGCATCCAAAAAAAAATATAAGTTACCATCAAAAATATTTATAATCTTAGGATGAAAGGATGAATATTTTTCTAAGCATTTGACCTAAAAAGCAAGCTAATATAGTCATATTAATATCTAACCAAATAAACTTTAAAACTAACAAAAAGAGATAAGAAATAACAGTTGATCATATTTACAAAAGTATATATCCACCAGAAGAACATTGCAATTCTTAACATATATGCACCAAACAAATGGGCACTTAAGTTCATAAAAGAAACACTACTACACTTTAAATCACATATTGGATTAGACATGAATAGTGGAATATTTCAATACCCTACTCTTCCCAATAGACAGGTTATATAGACAAAAACTAAAGCAATGATTGCTAGAGTTAACTGATGCTATAAACCAAATGAACTGCAC
>NW_004951502.1:0-1109 GCF_000317375.1 Microtus ochrogaster
CATATATTGAATGCACAATCTATCTAACCTACCTCCCCTTGAGCATTGGATAGAGATCAATGCATAACATCTTTAAAGAGACTTTTCTTTTTTAATCTTCTAAGTGTGTGATGTGATTTCTCAGTGGGAAGGCATATTAATTCTAGAAGAGCTTCATTTCCATCCCAATAGAAATATTGTTTCTGAGACAACTTCTGTTATGTTGACTTAGGTGGCCTTGGTCCCTGTCTGTTGCTTTCCTGGACAATGACCTTGAGTGTCCCCTATATTACACCATCAAAGTTCCTTTTTTTCTTTTTTTTTTTGTTTTTTTTTTGTTTTTTTGAGACAGGGTTTCTCTGTGGCTTTGGAACTTGTCCTGTAACTCGCTCAGGTAGAACAGCCTGGCCTCTAAATCACAGAGATACACCTGCCTCTGCCTCCCGAGTGCTAGGATTAAAGGCGTGCACCACCACCACCTGACTCGCCATCAAATTTCTTAAATGACTGTACCAATTCACCGTTTTAAAATTATGCATTTGCCGGGCAATGGTGGTGCACGCCTTTAATCCAATCACTCGGGAGGCAGAAGCAGGCAGATCTCTGTGAGACTGAAGCCAGTGTAGTCTACAAGAGCTAGTTCCCAGACAGGCACCCAAGCTACAGAGATGCCCTGTCTAAAACAAAACCAAAATATTGAATTAAAATAAAATAAAATAACACATTTGAGCCATGTAGTTGACTGCCCAACGCAGTTGCTGGAAAACTATTTGCATATGGAGCATTTCTTCTGTCCTCAGACCACAATAGGAAAAATAGATTATTGCATACACTGCAGGGGGCACAGCATAGGCAGTCAGCTGTTGGAGCTACCACTATGAAAATGGGCCTGACTGTGGTAGCAGTAGTGGTTTGTAATTGCCCAGCATGTGTAAATTAAGGTCATGTGAATGAGCACAGATCAGATTGTGTGGGTGTCCAGATTAGGACGTTTATCTTGAGTCAAGGAACATTGAATTTGCAATTAGGCAACTATCCTCTGCAGATATGATCGATCTTTGTTTACTGATATTTATTGAGCTCTACCATTTTCTTTGCTTCACTTCTTTCCTCTCCACTCCCCACTTCAA
>NW_004951502.1:2369-3503 GCF_000317375.1 Microtus ochrogaster
CTGTGAAAAGGACATTTGGGCTTCAAATGCTCTTAAACCAACAGACTAAAGAAAGAATAACAACTTTAGGCAGGGTGATACATCCAGATTAGTATGGGAAAATTGGAATGTCTCTTCACAATAGAGATAAGCAGGATAATATGTCCAGAATGCAGGAGATCTTTCAGGGCATCTCCTTGTCTAAAGTCACGGGACTATTGCAGCAATGAGAAGTATAACTGGTATGAGTGTTTCTGCTGTATTTTGTTGATAATGCATTATAAAGTTATTTCTATGTCCTTTAAATTTCCTTATCATATGTTGCAACATCAATTAAGAGAATACTTGTGGTTATCAGAAGTTTGAGATACTAGAATGATATCCTCTAAGGGACATTGCCACTATTCTAAATACATAATCATTTGTATTTGACATAATTATGTTTAGTCATAATTACAACCCGGTTATTGATTTTCATTTGGAAGCTAATAAGGTGATATGATTGTATGTCATGTTGACAATGGATTGATTATGACAGTTGTTCTTGGTTTTCAACTTTATTATATCAGGAATGAACTACAATTCAAAACTGGAGGGCACAGTTGTGATCTGTACCTTAAGGGAGGAGGACAACAGGCCAATGATCCAAATAGTAAGGATGAATGACACTCAACGTCGATCTAGACCTTGAAGCTAGAAGGCACACCTTCAATTTGTGTCACACCTTCTGCTGGAAGGAAAATGGAAGAAGAAAGATGGGGTATTCTTTCTCTCTACCAGGGAGCCTTGAGTGCCAGCCTCAGTACCCCCAGAGTGCTTAGAATTGGATGTGTACAACAGGCAAGGATCTGAGTGTAAAAGTTAAACTGAAGTACATTACCACTGCATCTTCTTTATTTTTCACGCAAGGGGAAAGAAATAAAGTGAAGAAGGGAAAAGAAAAGAAAAGAAGAAGGAGAAGGTGAAGGGGAAGAAGAGGAAGGGAAAGGGAAAGAATGGGAGGGGAAGAAGGTAAGAGACTAAGAGGAAGGAAGAGGAGAAGGAAGGAGAGTAAGGGGAAGAAGTAGAAGTAGTGAGGAGAAGAGTAAGAGTAAGGGCTGGTCTCCATGAGGTCTTTACAGACACAGTTGGAATATTCCCCAAACAAGAATAATG
>NW_004951503.1:0-1141 GCF_000317375.1 Microtus ochrogaster
AGTAGAAAAATCCAGCACCATCTTCAGAAGGAAAAATAAACCAGTCACAAAGATAGAGAGGCTTTCTTTGGCATTAAATTTACGTGCAATTCCAACCTTAGAATGTGACAAACCAAGACTTGTGCACTTAGAGGAGAAAAATTAAAGAATGCAAGTCAGACATTTATAACTCCATAAGGAATTTCTTCAGCCAGCTAAGAAAAAATTAGAGCAAGACGTCCCACCAAGAGGAAGCTAAACAGCCTGAAGCAGGCAGAGGACAAACCCACAAGAGATTCCCGGGGTCTGATGTGGGCTGTGGATCAGGCCTCCTGTGCAACAGGCTTGTTCTGTTCTGTTGTGCTTAGAGATTTTGTGTTCCTTAGCTAGAGCGAGAACAATTCTCAAGCAATTGGGGACACATATGCCATTCAGGAGCAGAAGCGTGAGAGTTGCACACACCCTTATTAACACTTGTGCAAGGGCTCTGGATGAGAGGAGGCCTCTTAGCAGCTGCAGATAACATCTGGCTTGGGTCCTGAAGTGGGCCTTGTCTACTTCTTCAAAAAATGATGTCAACTTGAGATTGAGGTGTAAACTTTCTCAAGGGTCTCTCAGTATTAGAGCTGCAGACTAGATCATGAAATCGTGTCCTACCTGTTTCCCTCCTGCCCCTTGTAAAGAACAGAGTTGTTGGAGTAAAAGTAAGCCAGGAAATTTTGGTGAAGGAATTTGCATTTGGAGCTGAGAAGCCACCAGGCAGCATTGTGGAAATGGCGACTGACCTTTGAAGACAGCATTAGGGAGAAGCCAGCCTAGTGAATACAAGGGTTAAGTGTTCCCTGGCTCTGCCTTGCCTTCCTGTGGTCTGTGCTGTCTACTTCCCTGGGTTCAGCAGCAGGCCCAGGCTGTCAGAAAGACTCTGTCCACACTGATTTGGGTCTGCTCACCTGAAACTCCCTGCTGTCCCCTGGAACTGGTGCCTTTCAGAGGCAGCTCTCAGTTAGAGGTCACTCTATCCCAGTGGTCCTCAACCTTCCTAATGCAGTAACCCTTAATACAGTTGCTAATGCTATGGTCACCCCCAACCAGAACATTATATTCTTTGCTTCTTCATACCTGTAATTTTGCTCATGCTATGAATCTTAATGTAAATATCTAT
>NW_004951503.1:2890-3503 GCF_000317375.1 Microtus ochrogaster
AAGATCCATAGGGGAGCATTCGGAGGAAAAGATGGGCAGGTGTCAATGCAAGAATTCACCCAACAATCTGAAAAAAAAAAACATGAAACCACCAGAACCCAGCGACCTCACAACAGGAGGACATGAACACGTTAATCAAGAAGAAGTAGAAAAAAACTGAATTTATGAAAGTGATAGAGGCCTTTAAACAGCATATAAAAAACACCCTTATAGAAATGGAGGAGAAGTATAATAGAAAGTTTGAGGAATTGAGTAAATCAGTGAATAATACCCTAGAAAACCAAGGAAAAACAATCAAACAGGTAATGGAAACAGTTCATGACTTGAAAACTGAAATGGAGGCAAAAAAGAAAACACAAACAGAGGGCCGGCTGGACATGGAAAATCTACATAAACGAATAGAGACTACAGAAACAAGCATAACCAGAAGAATACAAGAGATAAAAGAAAGAATCTCAGATTCTGAAGATAACATAAAGAAAATAAACCCACTGATCAAAGAAAACAGCAAGTTCAACAAACTCTCATCACAAAACATTCAGGAAATATGGGATACAATAAAAAGACCAAACCTAAGAATAATTGGAGTAGAAGAAGGAGAAGAAGTGCAGCT
>NW_004951504.1:0-597 GCF_000317375.1 Microtus ochrogaster
TGCTCAAGGTCAGAGAGCCCCCATTACTTCAAGGGGCTCACCTCTCATGCTGCAGGACCTCCCAGGTGTTCTGAGCCACACGCAGTATTCGCACATTCACGGAGACGTTGCAACTGTTAGATACTGCAGCTGCACCAGAAATCTCTCCGTGTCCTTTGCCTGCCAGTGCCATCCGGCCCTGGATGTTCCCATCAATGACAACAGAGATCCTGAAGTGATCACAGCATTCTGGTTCTGAAGGAAGACCGGCTACAAGGTTAGATCACACTAACCTCTGCCTTGCCTTTCCTCTGCAGGAGTGGGTCCTTTAAAGGACTCCTTCCTCTGCAAACATGGCCAGAGGAGCAGAATTATAGATCCCAGTAAGAGGGCAGGCTGGGTTTATCCCACTCCCTTCTATTCAACCTGGAGGCTCAGGATGGGGAAGAAGGGAGCAGGGAGAGAGATACCTGGTTCTGGAGCACTGGGTTCCAGGATGTCCTTGATTGACAGGTTGACACACCTATAACGGGATTTCCAGAACCACGAGCTTGAGAGTTTCTTGGTCAAGAGGCTGTAGGGCCTGAAGCTGGTAGAGTTGCCAAGGCTGTCCACTGG
>NW_004951504.1:2412-3501 GCF_000317375.1 Microtus ochrogaster
GAGACCAGCCTGGTCTACAAGAGCTAGTTCCAGGACAGGCTCCAAAACCACAGAGAAACCCTGTCTCGAAAAAAAAAAGGAAAAAAAATCTTATTTTATGTTTGTGTTTTGTCTGACTGTATGTACGTGCACCATATATGGGTGCTGGGAACTGAGCCCCAGTCCCCTACAAGAGCAGCAAGAGCAAGAATCGTCTCTCCAGTCCCCAGGGCAGCATTTTAAAGGGTCAAAGAGATAACCCTTAAATAACCTGTGGGAGTATGGGCCAGGGAGTGAGCCAGGGAACAAGCCAGCGAGCAGCATTCCTCCATGGTATTTGCTACAGGTTCCTGCCTGAGTTTCTGTGCTGACTTCCCACAAAGATGAACTGTCAAATAGCAGCCAAAGAACCCTTTCCTTCCCCTGGCTGAAGTGCTTTATTCAGCAACAGGAAGCAAACTCAAGCAGTATGTGTATGTTGTATGTATATGTGTTTATATCTGTGTGTGTTATATGAGCATGTACATGTTCACTTGCTCATGTGGTTTATGTGTTAGTTTATGTGTTCATGCTTCCATATGAGCATGTGCACACGTGTACATCTGTAAGTATAGATGCATTTGTGTTTTTGGGTACACAGATGCACAGCGCATGTTTTTGAATGTATCAGTGTTAATTGTGTCAAACCAGGGCTGCCCACTGCAGGAAGGGACTTCATCTGACCTGCCAGGTCTTCATTCTCTCCCTGGTCCTCTTCCAAGCAACCCCAGCCCTCATTAACCCTGCCCAGCCTTGCTCCCTATTTCCATCTTCTCCAGGAGGGCCAGCTCTAGCCCAGGGACAGTGGGAAGCGGTCTCTGTTTGTGCTCTTTGAGACAGGGTCTTTTTGTGTAGTCCTGGCTGTCTTAGAACTCACTATGTAGATCAGGTTGGCCTCAAACTAGATCCTCCTGCCTCTATTGCCTGAGTACTGGGATTAAATAACTGAGCCACCACACCCAGCTGGAAGTGACTTTTTGAGTGCAAAGCAGGCTTTATATTGTGGGTTTTCAGCAGGATGTAATGAACTGTGCTTTTCTTTCTTTCTTTCTTTTTCTTTCTTCCTTCCTT
>NW_004951505.1:0-911 GCF_000317375.1 Microtus ochrogaster
AGAGATCGAGAGCCCCGGCGCACCGCCCCTGCTGCCCCACCTGGCTCGCCCTCGTGACTGTGGCACTGGGCTTGCAGCAGAAGAGGGAGCGAGCAAGCAAACTACCGCGGGAAGTTCAAGTGCCAGAGACCTAGGCAGTGCGAAAGAGACCGGGCCGCTTCGCGTCCCCGCTCGGCTGCGGAGAACGGACCTGTTGACTGCGGTAGAGGCGCTTATAGCGGGAGCATCCGTGTGTGTCCATTTATGTCGTGTCGGCGTGTCCGTGTGTGTCTGTGTGCGCGCTCCCGTACACAGCCGAGCCAAGGCAGGGCAGGCGGCCTAGAGTTCGCGAATTTTCTAGAAATCGCCTCTAATTTCCCGCCATTTTGGGAAAGTTGCACGGAGAAAAAAGAAAGGAAGGGAGGAAGGGAGGGGTTTTTTTCCTACCGGGGGCAGGAAAGTGCTTTTTAAGGGGGCGCGGTCGGCGGAGCCCGCACAGCTTAGGGGTCCCCTCTTGTAGGAGGGCGCGGGCCGGTCCGAGTACTCCCTTCGTAGGGGCTCTACCCGGTGCGGCGCGGGCGAGCGCGAGCTTGCAGGTGGGACGAGCGGCGGAGGGGGCTGGGGAAGTTGACGCCATGGGGTGAGGCCCGGTGCGAATTTGGAAAGACTGGAGCCCTGGCATCTGCGTGTCCCGCCAGCCGCGGACCAGAGGGGGAGGCAAACTTGAGGGAGCGGCAGGCCGAGGATCACGCTGGAGGAGGGGGAACTTGATCGCCTCCCGGGGTGGGAATAAAAAGACAAAAGGGGGGGGGGCTGGGTCTGAACCCCGTGATCTCTGGCCCAGAGAGAAAGTTGATCCGCCCAGAGGCTTGTTCTGCGCCCAGCCCTCGGGAGGAAAAGGTATCTGTCTATTCATTCCTTCTGTCCCTCTG
>NW_004951505.1:3016-3500 GCF_000317375.1 Microtus ochrogaster
GGCAACAGATCTCATTACAGATGGCTGTGAGCCACCATGTCATTTTCTGCTGTGCACTGACTTAATTAATGCAGTTAGAGAATTCATAGATCTAGTCCTGGGGCATATGTGAGTGATGCTGCAGAGACAGTGGACAGGAACAGTCACCAGGCTGTGCAAACATGAGCACAATTCCAGGGAGAGGAGACCCCAGCTTGCTGAAGTAGTCAGTGCAGTACCTGTGTGCATGAATTTGAGGCCAGGCTGGTCTACAGACCTAGTTTCAGGACAGCTAGGACTACACAGATTAGTCCTGTCTCAAAAAAAATCTAATCAACCAAAGCAAAAAAACAGAAAACAGGTCTATCTATCTATCTATCTATCTATCTATCTATCTATCTATCTATCTATCTATCTTCTATCATTTGTCTATCTATCATCTATCTATCTATCTATTTATTACTTTATATGTATGTATGCTTTGCATGCATCTAAGTATGTCTGT
>NW_004951506.1:0-589 GCF_000317375.1 Microtus ochrogaster
TGCTTGGATGGTTTTGCCCCATTTTATTCTTTCCAGTTTTACAAACTTTAGAAAGCATTACCTTTTGGTTAAGATCGCTCTATTTCAGTGAAAGTTTAGGACACTGATATAAGATCTAGTGTGTGAGGCCTAAGAAACTCCTTTCCTTCAAATCGTGGACACCACATTCAAAAGAGCTACTCACATGACATCGAGTTTTTATTAGAATACTGGCCTACATTAAATAACAGACTTTCCAGGAAGAGGACAGCACCTCATTTAAAGGATGAACATTTATTTAAAGGGTGACTCTTGAACAGCTTCCTTTCAAGACTGCCCAGCATTTATGTAAATAACTGGCTTTAGTTAAACACTGAATTTAAATAGAATTTAGTTCTGTGTGTGTGTCGGTCTGTCTGTCTGCCTGTCTGTCTGTCTATCACCTATCATTTATCTACTTATTTTCTGACAGTGTCTCCCTAAAGAGCCATGGCTGTCCTGGAACTAGCTGGGTAGAACAGGGTGGCCTTGAACTGCCAGAGATTGTCCTGCCTCTGCTTCCAGGCTGTTTGGATTAAAAGTGTGTGCTATCAAGCTTGGCCCAAAAATA
>NW_004951506.1:2230-3500 GCF_000317375.1 Microtus ochrogaster
CAACATGGAGTCAGGACAGGGTGGTGTTACCCTCAACATTTCAGACCCTTAAAAATTGACTTTTCGTGAAAATGATCGACAGGTTAGATATTTATTTCTTGACAGGATTGCTCTGTGTAGCACTAGCTGTCCTAAAATTTGGTCTAGACATCAGACTTGAACTCACAGAGATCCTCCTGCCTCTTCTTCCTGAGTACTGGGGCATTACTGCATAGCTAGGTTAGGAATTTATTTTAAAGACTGACTTTTCATTTGAAAGGTTGATTTCATGAAAAAGTCAGCCTTCTTGAGAAGGATCAGTTTCTCATTGAGATCCCTAAGGCCAAGGAAGGACAGGGTAAATTTTCAATGTGTTGATTCTTTGTTTTCTTTGGACTTGAGTTTCCCTCCACACACCAGCACTTCAGAACCCAGAGAGTAGTCATTGTCTTCAGTGTGTGCCTGTGTCAGTTTTTCAGATCAGCACAGTGTTCCAGTAACATCCCCAGGGAAAGGCAAATGCCTTGAGGCAAGACCCTGTTTCCTGGAGCAGGGACAAGCATCTCTTGAGAATGGAAATGTCCACCCAAACAAAGGAGGCTTCCTGAGGCCACACTTGCAGATGCAAAACTAGGCTAGAGATGACCACTGGGTCTGGAGTGCTCTAGAGGCTGCAGAGAACTCTCTGGACACAATAACATTTTAGCTTGCTCCCTGGTAAGCCCTGCTAACCTGACCATGTCCTACTTTCAAATCCTAACTTTCAAATACATTTTGGTAAAGCTCTGTAATATCCTTTTTTGTTTCTCTTTTAAAGCAATCCTTTATTTTAGGATGTAATTTAGACTGCAGACATTTGGTTTTCATCTAAAACTACTTTTAACCATCTTCATCCAAAGTAATTTTATTCAAACACAGAAAGTATGTCCTGGAACTTGCTAGTAGATCAGGCTGGCCTCTACACTCAGAGTGCTGAGAACATAGGCCATGTGCCAACAAACTTACTAAGACAGACATGCTTTTATTCTAAATCCAGTTTTATTTTGTCCTTTATAGAAAATGTTAAAAGCATATATCTGAAATAATCAGGTAACAAATAGTCTTGAGGTTTGTTGAATACAGTCAACCCCCCAAAAGCCCCAAGTTGGGCTTCCAAATGACTCTAAAGTTATCTACTGAACATGCTGTAGGATGTTAGCTAACACTGTGTCTATTGCCATTACCATAATGAAGAGGAAATTTAATATATAGATTTATCTGTATTTAATAAACATTTATTTTCCAATTTGTA
>NW_004951507.1:0-1473 GCF_000317375.1 Microtus ochrogaster
GTCCAGCCGGCCCTCTGTTCGTGTTTTCTTCTTTGCCTCCATTTCAGTTTTCAAGTCTTGAACTGTTTCCATTATCTGTTTGATTGTTTTTCCTTGGTTTTCTAGGGTATCATTCACTGATTTATTCAATTCTTCAAACTTTCTGTTATATTTCTCTTCCATTTCTATAAGGGTGTTCTTTACATGCTGTTTAAGGGTGTCAATCATTTTCATGAAGTCAATCTTTTCTACTTCTTCTTGATTAAGGTGTTCATATCCTCCCTTTGTGAGGTCGCTGGTTTCTGGTTGCTTCATGTTGCTTTTCAGCTTGTTGGGTGAATTCTTGCATTGGCGTCTGCCCATCTCTTCTTCCAAATGCTCCCTTATGGATCTTCTTTTACTGGATCAGGTCTCCTTGCCTACTGATGTACCTTCCCAGTGATGGCTCTCCTTGTGCTAAGTTCAGATCCCCATGCCCAATGATGGCTCTCCCCAATGCTGGCTCTCCTGGCACCCAGATCAGGTCTCTGTGCTGGTTGGGTAGCTCATAAACAAAATGCCTACCTTTCTTGGTGCAGGCAGGCTATAGAAACAAAGGAACTCCTGCCCGCTTGGGTGCCCTGAGGATTCGGACCCAATGCCCAGACAGGCTGGGCTGGGTGATGTTATGTGTCGAAAGAGGGTAGGGGGGCCGAAGTGGGGAGGGTTATGGATGCAAGCTGGGTGGGGTAGGGAGAAAGAGGCAGTATGCAGGGAGTAGAGGCCCTGCAGAGAGCCCAAGAAGGATAGGGGGCTGAGGAATCCCTGAGTTCCCTGTCCCGGGCTGATGCTGCAGGGTCAGAAACTCACCCCAATATTGGCTCTCCTGGCACCGAGAGATCAGGTCTCCATGCTGGTTGGGCAGCTCTCAAACAAAGGCCCTAGGCAGTTTCTTTATTCATAAGAAATCACTCCCACTCCCACACCATTTCTCCTTTTTCTGTTTAATCTCTGTTGTAATAGGAGCAGCGGGGCTGTGTCCCGCCACCCAGCCACCCACATGACTAGCTTATGCCCTGAAATAATTACACAGAAACTGTATTCTTTTAAACACTGCCTGGCCCATTAGTTCCAGCCTCTTATTAGCTAGCTCTTACATATCGATCTAACCCATTTCTAATATCCCTGTAACACCACGAGGTGTCTCACCAAGGAAGATCTTAACCTGCGTCTGTGTCCCGTAGGAAAATCATGGTGACTCCTTGATTCAGCTTCTTTCTCCCAGCATTCTGTTCTGTTTCCTCCGCCTACCTAATTTTATGTCCTATTAGGGCCAAGGCAGTCTCTTTATTTAACCAATGAAATTAACACAATCCAGAAGACTCTCCCCATCATTTCCCCCTTTTTTGTTTAAACAAAAAAGAAAAGCTTTCACTTTAACATAGTAAGATTACATATAACAAAACAGTTATCAAACAAGAATTACAGTTACAATATTTATATCTATTTTATCTT
>NW_004951507.1:2008-2617 GCF_000317375.1 Microtus ochrogaster
AGCCCTAAGTTATTAAAACATTTAAAATGCCATATCCTGCAGTCTTTAAAGATATGAAGAATGCCTATCTCACTGAAATATATCTGTATATATCTAGAAAATCTAACTAACATGACTACAAGCTTTACTATTATCAATGATTATCCATTAACAAATTATATTTCTTAATTATACAGTACACTTTTAAATGAACTACACAATCACAGTACCTTAATCAATATCAGAAATACATATACATATGCATATAACAAAATTGACCTTAAAATCCATACCAATGTAAATTATTCATAGCTATATTATATCCCCCTTTAAATGTAAAAGAACATTTATAAACAATATTTTGGGAACATGGGCTCAGTTTTTTCTCTCCAAACTGCTTCCTGTTGAATGGGGGCACTAATAATCAGATCATTTAAGGTGTAACCTGTGTGTCAGGTTCATCTCAGTTGGCAATTGAGTGAAGTAATTTTTTGAGGGTGTTCACAGCAACTTTTCAGGAGGTCATGGTCTATCTTACCATATCAGGATAGAATCAATCCACAGGGTCTGGTCCTCTGTGAAAACAAAAGAAGACCCTCTCCAAAGCATCATATCCTTAGACCCAAATTT
>NW_004951507.1:2832-3499 GCF_000317375.1 Microtus ochrogaster
CACTAGCTCTGTAGACCATGCTGGTGAATTTTCCATTTTTACATGGCTTATTTTTCTTTATTTCTTTTAATCTCATAACTATCTGTACTCTGTTTCTTTAAAGACTTTACCCTTATTTATGACATTAACTTTATTCTTTATATTCTTTTTCTTCTCTCTCCCATGCCTACGTACATTTATCCAATACTGTGGCTCATTTAGTGGTCTGAATCTGTTCTATTGTGAATCTCCAATTTTTTACTATCCAGGAGCACTTTTGATTTGTGCCTTTAAATCACTAAGCACTTAAGAATCTAAGCTGTCATAGCCTGCCTGCAGCAAGCAGGGTGGGCCCTTTGTTTGCAAGCTACCCAAGCAGCACAGAGTTTTGATCTGGGCACCTGGAGAGACATCATTGGTGTGAGTGAGTGAAGCAGCAGCCGGGAACAGGGAACTCAGACGTTCCTCATCCCTCGTACACTTCCTGGTCATCCTGCAGGGGCTATACTGCCCGATACCTCCTCTCTCTTCCTATCTCATCCAGGTTACATCCAGAACACACCACCCCCTGTCTCCCTCCCTCCATCCCCTCCTTGGTGGTATAGCACCTCCCACCTCAGCCTGCTTGGGCACAGGGACCAAACCAGAATCGGGAGGGCAAAGGGGAGGGCGGTAGTTCCTTTGTCTC
>NW_004951508.1:0-1870 GCF_000317375.1 Microtus ochrogaster
GGGGGGGGGGGGGGGGGTGGGAACGGGACGCAATGTTTCACTACATAGCCCTGCCTGGCTAGCCTGGAACACCTCTGTATCTCGTTTGTGGGATAGGCATTCATCCTTCAGCCTGTGTTAGCCCTGAATTTGCACTTCTCCTTGCCTCTGTCTCCTTTAATCCCAGCACTTGGGAAGCAGAGACAGAAGGATCTCTGTGAGTTCGAGGTCAGCCTTGTCTACTGCATGACAGCCAAGACTGTTACATAGAGAAACCCTGTCCCATTTCAAAAAACCAAACCAACCAACCAAAGAGAACCTACTCACTATAAGCCCTAAACAGGCTAAGCAGAAGCTGGTGACTGTACACGATGTCTTCTAACCTGTTAAACTGCTCCCCACAGATCTGCCTTAAATTCTCACTTTATCCTTTTCAGACTAGAGAGTGGGGTTCATCGCAGCAGAATGCTTTCCCTCGGCACTTTACGTGATGCTGCCAGAGCCCACATCCTTTCCTAACCACACAAAACTCTACAGCCACTGAGATGGTAAAGAAATCCGTCTGCTTGACTCAGGTTAACTACTGTTCTTCACGTTCTAATTTAGAGAGCAGTCACAACTGGTTAGTTGAGAACACCCCTGGGAATAACAATGTCAAAGCAGACAGAGCAGAGAGTGACATACACGCCTGGCTGCCTCGCAGGTCCCCACCTTGATTCTTACTCTCCAGCAAAATCCCTGCCCAATGCTTTCTTACCTTCTGAAGCTGCCATGTGGCTGACAAAGGGCTAGTAGCATCTTTTTGCTGGACGTGGCACTAAGGATTGAGCCTTGCCTTGTACACGGTAGACTCCCAGCTGTGACTCCAATGGCATCTAGTTTTCAGATGGAGAATTTATGATGATGCAGTTGACGTTATTCCTTGAACTATGAAGTGGACCATGGCTGTTAGCACCCTCCAGGGTGATGCTGGAAGGCTGCAGGGTAGTAGACAGTGATACCCCAGTTCTTGGATACCTCAGAACAGACAGCATGGACTAGCTTCTTTCCTGAAACTACAGTCCAAGAACAGACAAGATTCTAAAAAGGCAGTATGAGTCTGTAGCTAGTTCAGCTCAGCTCATTACCGCAGCTACAAATCCTATTGTGTGCCTGTGTATAGCACACACTGAAAGTCAGAGGACAACTTTCCAGAGATGGTTCTCTCTTTCAACCATAGGTTCTGGGGATCTAATGGTGTTATCAGGCTTGGGTGGCAAGAGCTTTTACCGCTGGACCTACTTTGGAGATATATAGAGACCTTCCATTCTGTTTCGCTCAATGAAAGGACATTCCTGCCCATTGTTCTGGAAAATAATGTCTACAGTGACTAGTCCTAAAGAATAAGTTTGCTTTATTATCATGACTCTGGGGAAGACAAACAAACAAACAAACAACAAGGTAGACAGTTCAAGAAAAGAGACACACAATGTCCTATTTTTAAGTTCCAAATTTCTTCTTTTTGATGGGTGGTGGGAGCTGAGCAATGATGTCGTCCAGGGGTCGTTCTACTGCCACAAGTGTCCTTTCATCCAAGAGATCCATGAAGAGTAAGGGCTGCAGGAGAGAACAGTGACATCGACAGATGGCATCATCATCACTCTCCACCAGTCAAGAGTCCAAGGACAAAAATCCCTGCCAATCCTCCCTGCTCTCGGACTCAGCACTTCAGTGGAGCTGGCTTATAAGGCGTATGACTGCGGAACCTGAGTTGGGCCAGACAGCCGTAGTAGCATAAGCTCAATGGACAACTGTCTTTTCTGGTTTTTTGAGACAGGGTTTCTCTGTGGCTTTGGAGCCTGTCCTGGAACTAGCTCTGTAGACCAGGCTGGTCTCGAACTCACAGAGATCC
>NW_004951508.1:2875-3498 GCF_000317375.1 Microtus ochrogaster
TGTCTGGCATTAAGACCCGGTGTTTGATCCTTAGCACCATAAAAACAGAAGAGCAAATGTTACTTTCATTGCCCTTTATGGACCCAGTTCACTAGTTTCTTTGTTTGGTTTGAGACAAAGTATCATTGTAGTTCTCTTGATCCTCCTGAGGGCTAGGATTACAGATATACACAACTGTGTATGTCTTAGGCCCACAGGTTCTTCATCGATGGATCACTATCCCATAGAAGGGCCATATAAACTGGATGTAGGATCATGAAAATTTGACAAAGGAAAGGTTTCCAAATGTAAAATGACCAAAATTTAATACAAAATCAAACATGTGAACTGGTAAGATGGTAAAGGTATTTCTCATGCAAGCCTAGACACTGAGGTTCAAATCTCAGAATCTACATAAAGGTCTGAAAGGAGAACCAACTTCACAAGTTGACCTCTGACTTCCACACATTCAGGGGCACTCACAGCCCAACCCCTTCACGCATTCACACTTACACTGAGTCAGTTCTCTCTCTCCCCCATTTAGGTTCAAGGGGTATAGAACTAAGGTTGTTAGGTCTGGTGGCAAGTGCCATTAACCGAAGGGCTACCTCACCAGCCCAGTTTTAAAACAGATTTATTTTTTT
>NW_004951509.1:0-493 GCF_000317375.1 Microtus ochrogaster
CTACAGTGACAGCTGAACCAAGCTTGTGAGGACTAACCAATTCCAGACCAACAGCTGTGACCCTCTTTGGGATCGAACTAGGCCCTTTGCATGTGAGAGACAGTTGTTCAGCTTTGTCTATTCAAAGGGCCCCATGCAATAGGACCACAATCTATGCCTGATGCAAAAGGTACTTTTGGGGGTTTACTCCCTAAGACGGGATGTCGTGCTCAATGTTAGTGCAGGAGGGAGGGGCATGTTCCTGCCTCAACTTAATGTTCCAAGCTTTGTTGACTCTTCATGGGAGGCAGTTGCCTTTGGGAGGAGTGGATGAGAAGTGGGTTACTAGGAAGGCAAGAGGGACGTGAGTAGGGGTGAGAGAGGGGCTATGTTTGGAATGTCAAATGAAATTGACACATAAGTTAAAAAGAAGTTTATGTAAATTTCACAATTGAAAACAGCTTTTCTCCCTTTTTTTTTTTTTTTTTTTTTTTGGTTTTTCGAGACAGGGTTT
>NW_004951509.1:2848-3496 GCF_000317375.1 Microtus ochrogaster
TCTTCTTTGTTTAACTTTCTATTTACATCTTAGAGAAAACAGGTTATATGTGTTTTTATGGAACTGGCTATTTCACTTCAAACTATTTTCCTAAGTTCCACCCATCCTCCTGCAAAGGATGACATTTCTCTCATTGTGACCCAGTGTTCTCCATTGTTGTATATCCATTCATCCTCTGATAGGCGCTTAGGCTCCTTCCTAATTGTAGGTTTCAGCTATCTCTACTACAAACTGCATTTGATTTTTTTTTGAGTTGGTTTAGTTTGATCACATGACAGTCTTAGTTTTACTTTTTGATGCAAATCACTATTGACTTCTAGAGTTGGCAAACAATTTTACTCTCCCAACAAAGTATTATAAAAGTTTGTTTCTCCCTAAATCTGTATTCTTGTCAAAATTTGTTGTAGTGTTTTCTTGATGATAGCCATTCTGAAAGGTATAAAATGGAATCCTAATGTAATTTTGATTGCTGAAAATGTGAACATTATATCCTTAACCATCCTGGAAAAGAAGGAGAAAATTACTTTCAAATTCCATTTTATTCAGCCAGAATGACTATCGTCAAAAGCACATCCAACTACAAATGATGGCAAGAGTATAAGTGCATGTGAAAATTAATGCTTATATACTGTTGGTGGGAATGTAAAT
>NW_004951510.1:0-462 GCF_000317375.1 Microtus ochrogaster
AGAATTATATGCCATTCTTATGGTGCTAAGGGATTTTAAAGAACCTCTTAATATAGTTACTGACGCGCAAGAGTTATTGAAACAGCTGAATTTTTACCAGATGATAAAGAACTGACTTCCTTGTTTATCCAGCTACAAGACATGATCAGGAATAGGCTTTGCCCTATGTACATAACACACATCTGATCCCATACGGGTCTGCCAGGTCCTCTAGCACAAGGTAATGCAGACATTGATCAATTGCTGATTGGAAGTGTGCTACAGGCCTCTGAATTTCATAAAAAAAATCACATCAATAGCAAAGGCTTGAAGAAAGAGTTTTCTATTATGTGGCAACAAGCTAAGGAAATTATAAAGAAATGCCCTTCTTGCTCTTTCTATAACCAAACACCACTGCCTGCAGGGAATAATCCAAAGGGTACTCAAAAGAATGAAATCTGGCAGATGGATGTGTTCGACTTT
>NW_004951510.1:2939-3495 GCF_000317375.1 Microtus ochrogaster
TGAAGCAGTTTGGAGGAAAATAATTATGTCCATATTCCCAAATATTGTTTATAAATGTTCTTTTACATTTAAAGGGGGAAATGATATAGATAGAAATAATTTACATTGGTATAAATTTTACTCTATTGATATAAATTTAAGGTCAATTTTTTATATGTATATGTATTTCTGCTCTTGATTAAGGTATTGTAATTGTGTAGTTCATTTAAAAATGTAATGTATAATCAGGAAATATAGGTTGTTAATGGATAATCAATAATAGTCAAGTTTGTAGTCATGTTAGTTAGATTTTCTAGATATGTAGAGATATATTTCAGATAAATAGGCAATCTTCATATCTTTCAAAGACTACAAAATATGGCATTTTAAATGTATTAATAACTTAGGGCTTTTCATGACAATGAGACACTCTGCTCCTGGCAGCACCAGCTTCTTCAAGAGGAAGATGGGCATCGAATAGTCTCCTTATGGAGTTGCTTAGCCATTTGGGCAAGAAACTGCTCTTACCTGGACTGTTACATAAACTGGACACAAAGAACCCTTAGAGAGAGGACTG
>NW_004951511.1:0-622 GCF_000317375.1 Microtus ochrogaster
CCTATTTTTCTCTTTCTCTCTACCCCCCACACCTCTCTCTCACACAAAAACCCACACACACCTTTCTCTCTTTCTATCTCACACACACACCTCTCACACACACACACACCTCTCTCTCTCACACACACACCTCACTCGATCTCTCTCAAACACACACCTCTGTCTCTCACACACACACTTCTCTCTCTCTCACACACACACATCTCTCACTCACACACCTCTCTCTCTTTCTGAAAAACAAACACCTCTCTCTTTCACACACACATACCGCTGTCTCCCTTAAAAGCACCTCTATCTCTCTCTCGGTCTCACTCACACACACACACCTCTCTCTCTCTCACTTTGACACACACACACACCCCTCTCTCACTCTCTCACACACAGACCTCTCAATCTCTCTCTCACACACACAAACCTCTCTCTCTGACACACACACCTCTCTCTTTCACACCACTTTCTCTCTCTCTCTTTCTCACACACACACCACTCTCTCTCTCGTTCTCTCTCACACAAACACATCTCTCTCACACACACAAACCACTCCCTTTCTCTCAGACAAACACCTCTCTCTCTCAAACACACACACCTCACTCTCTCAAACACACAAACACACACCTCTCTC
>NW_004951511.1:1791-2232 GCF_000317375.1 Microtus ochrogaster
CTCTCTCACACATACAAACACACCTTTCTCTTACCCCCACACACCTCTCTCACTCACAAACACATCTCTCTCTCACACACACATCTCTCTCTCTAACGCATACACATACATCTCTCTCTCTTTCTCATTCACACACAGATCTCTCTTTCACACACACACCTCTCTCTTTCTCACACACACACCTCTCTATCTCACACACACACCTAACTATTGCACACACATATCTCTCTCACACACACATAAACATGTCTCTCTCACTCTCACACACACCTCTCTCAAACACACACACCTCTCGCTCACCCATACAGTTCTCCCTCTTACACACACACACCTCTCTCACACACACACAAACACACACCTCTCTCACCCACACACCTTAATCTCTCTCTCTTTCGCACACACTTCTCTCGCGGTCTCTCTCACACAAACCTCTCTCTCACA
>NW_004951511.1:2842-3492 GCF_000317375.1 Microtus ochrogaster
CACACACACCTATCTCTCTCTTTCTTGATAACCAACACACACCTCTCTCTCAAACACACACACACTACTCACACACACACACACCCCTCTCTCTCTCACACACACACCTCTCTCTCACACACACACCCATCTCTGTCTCTCTCACACACACATTTCTCTCTCACACACACCCCCACGCACACACACTTCTCCCTTTCTCACACACACACACCTCTTTCTCTCTCTGATACACACACACCATTCTCTCTCTCTTTCACACACACACCTCTCTCACACACACACATCTCTCTCTCACACACACACACCTCTCTCTCACACACAAAAGCACACTTCTCTCACACCCACACACCTCTCTCTCTCACACACACAAACACACCTCTCTCTCTCACACATATATACACCTATCTATCACGCACACACATATTTCTCTCTCTCACACAGACACAAACCTCTCTCTCTCAGAGACACACACCTCTCTTTCACACATAAACACACACCTTTTTCTCTCTCACACACATACACACTTTTCTCTCTCGCGCGCACACACAGAAACGACTCTCTCACACACACCTCTCTCTCACACACACACATATCTCTCTCACACACCAACACACACCTCTCACTTTCCCATACACACACCTCTATCTCTC
>NW_004951512.1:0-1309 GCF_000317375.1 Microtus ochrogaster
GGTTAGTATTAGGTTTATTATTAGGTACATTTTAGTGTTAGGATTAGGGCTAGGATTAGGGGTTAGGGTTATGGTGAGGGTTAGGGTTTAGGGCTTTTGTTAGGGTTAGGGTTAGGGTTGGAGTTAGGACTAGGGCTTGAATTAGTGTAATGCCTAGTGTTAGGGTTAGGGCTAGGCTTATGGTTAGGGCTAGATCTTAGGGTAGAGTTATTGCTAAGGTTAAGATTAGGGTTAGGGTTTAGGGTTATGGTTAGTGTTAGTGTTAGGAATAGTGCTTGGATTATTGTAATGGCTAGGGTTAGGGTTACATCAAGGCTTATGTTTAGGCCTGATATAAGTTTAGAGTTATTGCAAAGGTTAGGGTTAGGGTTAGGGTTACGATTAAGTTTAGGGTTAGGGTTTAATGTTATGGTTAGTGTTAGTGTTAGGAATAGGGCTTGGATTAGTGTAATGGCTAGGGTTAGGGTTACAGCAAGGCTTATGATTAGGTGTGATCTAAGTTTAGAGTTTCTGCTAAGGTTAGGGTTAAGGTTAGGGTTAGGGTTAGGGTTTGGATTAGGTTTAGGGTTTGGTTTAGGGTTAGGGTTAGGGTTCAAGGTTAGTGTTAGGGTTAGGGTGAAAGTTAGGGCCACATCTTGATTAGTGTTTCATATAATTTTAGGGTTAGTGTTACGGTTAGGTTAGGGTTAGTGTTAGGGTTAGGGTTAGGGTTATGGTTAGATCTAGAGCTAGTTTTGGGTTTAGGGTTAGGGTTAGGGTTAGTGTTAGGTTTAGGGTTAGGGTTAGATCTAGAGATAGTGTTGGGGTTAGGGTTAGTGTTTGTTTAATGGCCACGGCTTGGATTAGTGTTACATCAAGTGTTAGGGTTAGAACTAGGCATAGTGTGAGGATTAGGGTCAGGTGTAGTGTAGGAATAGCGTTAGCGTTATGTTACGATTACAGTTATGTTTAGGCTTAGGGTTTGCTTTTTTATTAGGGTTATGGTTAAGGTAGGGTTTAGTGTTAGGGTTAGTGTTAAGGTTATTAGGTATATTTTAGTGTTTGGATTAGGGGTCATGTTAGGTTGTAGGGTTTGATTTATTGTTTTGGTTATGGTGAGGGTTAGGGTTGAGTGTTAGGGTTACTCTTAGCGGGAGGGTTAGTTTTAGGGTTAGGATTAGGGCTTGGATTTTTCACTACAGTGAAGAGAACACTGGTCTCACTACTTACTATACTTTGACATATCTGAAACAATGGCTTCTCTTTAAGAGAAACCCATGTGCATTTCTCACAAAAGAATTTCATGAATTTCATACACTTTTAAAAGAAC
>NW_004951512.1:2941-3490 GCF_000317375.1 Microtus ochrogaster
TCTCACTTCTAACAATACTTTGACATTTTTCAAACAACAGCTGTTCTCTTCAGAGAAATGTATGTGTGTTTCTCACAAAAGCATTTCATGATATTTATACACATTCAAAAGAACATGATTATCTTACAAATTAAAGCTTCTACATAGAACAGGAACACTGTTCTCCCTTCTAACAATACTTTGATATATCTTCAACAACGGCTCTTATTTTCAAAGAAAGACATGTGATTTTCTCACAAAAGCATTTCATGAAATGCATACACATTTAAAAGAACGTGATTATCTTTCAAAGTAAAGCTTCTACATAGAACAGATTCACTGTTCAGACTACTAACAATACTCTGACATTTCAGAAACAACTGCTCTTCTCTTCAGAGAAAGACATGTGTGTTTTTCAAAAAAAGCATTTCCTGATATTCATACACATTCAAAAGAACGTGATTATCTTTCAAAGTAAAGCTTCTACATAGAACAGGAACACTGTTCTCCCTTCTAACAATACTTTGATATATCATCAACAACGGCTATTATTTTCAGAGAAAGACATGT
>NW_004951513.1:0-1433 GCF_000317375.1 Microtus ochrogaster
TTTTTTTTGGTTTTTCGAGACAGGGTTTCTCTGTGGTTTTGGAGCTTGTCCTGGAACTAGCTCTTCTAGACCAGGCTGGTCTCGAACTCACAAAGATCCACCTGCCTCTGCCTCCCAAGTGCTGGGATTAAAGGCGTGCGCCACCACCGCCCGGCTTATTCATATTTTTTGTATGAGTGCGGCTTATTCATATTTTTTGTATGAGTGTTCTGCATGTGTACTTGCATGCCAGAAGAGGGCAGCAGATCCTGTTGTAGATGGTTTTGAGTCACCCTGTGGTTGCTGGGAGTAGACACAAGACCTAGCCGGGCGGTGGTGGCGCACGCCTTTAATCCCAGCACAGGCAGAGGCAGGCGGATCTCTGTGAGTTCGAGACCAGCCTGGTCTACAGAGCTAGTTCCAGGACAGGCTCCAAAACCACAGAGAAACACCTGGAAGAACAGCCAGTGAGTGACCTTGAGCTTTCCACCCTCTGTAGAGTGTCCTAACCACTGATTTCTTCGGAGAGATGGCTCAGTGGTTAAGAGCTTTGCCTGCTCTTCCAAAGGTCCTGAGTTCAATTTCCAGCAACCACATGTGCTCAGAAAGCTAAACAGCCTCGTGTACATAGTAAGTTCTAGGCCAACTGGACTACATAATGAGACCCTGTCTTGAGGAGTTTTGAAACTGGGTGATGGTGGTGCACACCATCTCCAACACAGGAGACAGAAGCAGGCAGAGATAGCTAGGGCTACACAGAGAAACCCTGTCTTGAAATTTTTTTGTTTTTAAAGACAGTTTCTCTGTAGCTTTGGAGCCTGTCCTGGAACTAGTAACCAGGCTGGCCTTGAACTCACAGAGATCCGCCTGCCTCTGCCTTCCGAATGCTGGGATTAAAGGCGTGCGCCACCACCACCTGGCTTGAAAACTTTTGAAAAATGAATAAATTAATTAAAAATTTTGGGGGAGCCGGGCGATGGTGGACCAGGCTGGTCTCCAACTCACAGAGATCCACCTGCCTCTGCCTCCCGAGTGCTGGGATTAAAGGCGTGCGCCACCACCGCCCGGCCCCAAAGCCTATTTTTGATTGCAGGGCTGCGCCTCTCCGCCACGACTGCGTGCCTCTCTGCCACAACTCTGCAACATTTATTTATGCTGTGGAATATTTATTTAATGTTGCAAAGATGTGTTACATTCTTTTATGTTGCATTTCCGTAGTTCTGTAAATCAGTGTTACTTTGCCTGGCTAAAACACCTGATTGGTCCAATAAAGAGCTGAATGGCCAATTGGTAAGCAGGAGAAGGGATAGGTAGGTCTGGCATGCAGAGATAATAAGTAAATAGGAGGAACTTTCTAGGCTATGAAAGAAAAGAGGGAAGAGCTAGAAAAGGAGAAGGAGTGGAGGATGCCAGGGACCAGCCACCCAACCATACAGCCAATGAGAATGAGAAGG
>NW_004951513.1:2488-3490 GCF_000317375.1 Microtus ochrogaster
AGAGCTAGTTCCAGGACAGGCTCCAAAGCCACAGAGAAACCCTGTCTCCAAAAAACAAAAAACAAAAAAACAAAAAGCTACACAGAAACCCTATCTTGGAAAAAAAAAAATAAAAATAAATAAATAAAAAATATTGGCTACTAGGATTAGAAACTTTGGATTGTGCATGCTTGACAAATTACATTTGTAATCCAAATGGAAGGAAGTCCAGCTTTGTTAGAAGTGTTGCTTTTTTCTGTACCCTTGTAGTGAAGAAAAATAAGATTATGGTTTCTTTTGCAGCTATTTTTTTAAAATTATTTATTTATTATACATACAATATTCTGTCTGTGTGTATGTCTGCAGGCCAGAAGAGGGCACCAGACCTCATTACAGATGGTTATGAGCCACCATATGATTGCTGGGAATTGAACTCAGGACCTTTGGAAGAGCAGGCAATGCTCTTAACCACTGAGCCATCTCCCCAGCCCCTTTTGCAGTTATTTTTTCTGTTTTTTTGTGTTTGTATGTGTTGTGGCAAGTGATCCATTCCAGGGTAAGCATTTTAACAATGAGCAAGTTCTGTTTAATTTGGAAGGATAGGGGAACATGGTCTGTTCCTACTGGATCTTACCTTTTCAGAGTCCTGGATAATAGGCCATACTACCACATTGGGCTCAGAAATTATAATGTTCACTTAGTTTGGTATAGTTATACATGTATGTTCCTTACAAGTCCAGGAGTAATTGTTTTATGCACTTTCATATATATATCTGCACATATTTTTATGTATCCATATATATATATATATATATATATATATATATATATATATATATATATAAAATACACACACTTATCTTTTTGGTGTTCTGAGTAATTTTCTTTTTTTTACAGGACATAAGCAGCTCTATGACCAATAGCACAGCTGCCAGCAGACCCCCAGTTACCTTACGGCTCGTGGTCCCTGCTAGTCAGTGTGGCTCTCTCATTGGAAAAGGTGGTTGCAAGATCAAGGAAATA
>NW_004951514.1:0-648 GCF_000317375.1 Microtus ochrogaster
AATAAAGAAAGAATATTAAGAGCTGCAAACGAATAAGATCAAGTAACATATAAAGGTAAACCTATCAGAATTACATCTGACTTCTCAATGGAAACCATAAAAGCCAGAAGGCCTTGGATAGATGTGTTGCAGACACAAAGAGACCATGGATGCAAGCCCAGACTACTATGTCCAACAAGCTTGCATTGACCATCGATGGAGAAAACAAGTTGCTCCAGGACAAAAACAGATTTAAACAATATTCATCAAGAAACCCAGTCTTAAAGAAAGTACTAGAAGGAAAACCTCAACCCACAGAAGCCAACAACACCCACAATAGCACATTGACAACCCTCCACAAACACAACTCAAAGAAGGGAAACACACAAACGGTACCACCAAAAAAATGACTGGAGTTAACAACCACTGGTCATTAATATCACTGGATTCAATTCACCTATAAAAAGACACAGGTTAAGAGAATGGATGTAAAAGCAGGACCCAACATTCTTCTGCTTACAAGAAACATACCTCCACCACCAAGACAAGCATTTACTCGAAGTAAAGGGTTGGAAAAAGGTTTTCCAAGCAAATAGACCTAAGAAACAAGCAGGTATGGTTATCCTAATATCTAACAAAATTGATTTCAAACTAAAATCAATCAGAAGA
>NW_004951514.1:2978-3490 GCF_000317375.1 Microtus ochrogaster
GGTTTCCTATGTAAAGCCCAGTAGCATAGACAATAAGAGCAACAGTGAATAAATGGGACCTCCTGAAACTGAGAAGCTTCTGTAAAGCAAAGGAAACTGTCACTAAGACAAAAAGGCAACCTACTGAATTGGAGAAGATCTTCACCAACCCCACATCAGACAAAGGTCTGATCTCCAAAATATATAAAGATTTCAAGAAACTAGACATTAAAATTCTAAATAACCCAATTAAAAATGGGGTACTGAACTCAACCAAGAATTCTCAACAGAAGAATTTCAAATGGCCAAAAGACACTTAAGGTCATGCTCAACCTCCCTAGCGATCAGGGAAATGCAAATCAAAACAAATTTGAGATAGCATCTTACACCTCTCAGAATTGCTAAAATCAAAAACACCAATGATAACCTATGCTGGAGAGGATGTGGAGTAAAGGGAACACTCATCCCTTGCTAGAGGGAATGCAAGCTTGTGCAACCACTTTGGAAATCAGTGTGATGGTTTCTAAGAAAAT
>NW_004951515.1:0-1501 GCF_000317375.1 Microtus ochrogaster
GTCAGGAAAATTTCTTTGCAGCAAGCCACCCACAAACAGCCAAAGCTGTGTTAAACTCTCTTCCCCCACCCCTTTTTTAAAGCCCTCTCAGGTTTTTAAGTGGATTCAGCCCCACGTTGGGGCTGTAGTGATATGAGCGGCAGACTACGTTCCTGGCACCTGGCTGCCCACATGGCTAGCTTTATACCCGAAATAATTACATGGAAACTGAATTATTTTGAACACTGCCTGGCTCATTAATTCCAGCCTTTTATTGGCTAGCTCTTGCATATTGATCTAACCCATTTCTAATAATCTGTGTAGCCCATGAGGTGGCTTACCAGGGAAGAACTTAACCTGCTTCTGTGTCCGGTGGGAGAATCATGGCGACTGCCTGACTCGGCTTTTTTCTCCTAGCATTTTGTTCTTTTTACTCTGCCTACCTAATTTTCTGTCCTTAAAGCGCCAGGGCAGTCTCTTTATTTAACCAATGAAATTAACACAAAACAGAAGACTCTCCCCCATCATCTGCCCCTCGAAGCCACAGAGATCAATCTACTTTTGCCTCCCAAATGTTGGGATTATATGTGTGTGCCACCATACCCAACTACTCACTTTATTTCTTTTTACTTTAAACACTTCAAATTTATCCTATGTATATTTTTTAACACACTATAAACCATTTTGAGGTTTTTTTTTATTTGAATCTCTCTTTACTCTATGTCTCTCTTTTTCTGACTACATTAGTCTTTATTGAAAGGATTAAAACTGTGGCTTTTATGACTGGATCCAGCCCATTCCTTAGCTTTCTGCGATTTCAGGCTCATGGCTGAGGTACCAGCTGTAGCCAAGTTTATTGCCACAACTCTATGGTGTTTCAAGGTCCCTGCCAGCAAGTAAGCTGCAGCATTCTGCTCACAGACCACACTCAAGTGCTTTGAGCTGCCTGACTGAAAGAGTCAGTCAGTTTTGCCCTGGCAGTTCAACACATAACGTTGGCATTTTAAAAGTATTTTTCCTGCTACAGCTGAAAACCAAAAAGCATGTGTTCAGCTTTTCATCAACACTGTTTAAGTGTTTGGAGGCAGGACCTCTTAAAAGAGCTGCAGGTTTGTAACTAAAGCTGAGTCAGGGAGCCTCTCTTAAATGAGAGTGCTTGCTTCTAGAAAGCAGAGTAGACCGAGAAATTTCTGCTACAAAAAAAAAAAAAAACAAAAACAAACAAACAAAAAAACCATGATTTACTCTATTCTTTCCCAAGTTTTCTCAGGCTTTCTGTGGATGCAGTTATCCACATGGGGCACCATCTGAAACATGAGGGGGCCTTCTTGTTGGGGTGGGTTTCCATCCTGCCCAGTACCCGAGAGCTGGCAAGCCCCAAAGAAAATCACACAGAGATCTCCATAAGTTATAAAACTGATTGGCCAATTACCTCAGGCTACTTATTAGCTCTTGTAATTATATTAACTCATTGTTCTTATCCATGTTAGCCATGTGGCTCAGCACCTTTTTCAGCCAGCAG
>NW_004951515.1:3063-3489 GCF_000317375.1 Microtus ochrogaster
GTGTTCACAGGAACTTTTCTGGAGGTTGTGGTCTATTATACCATATCGAGATAGAATCAGTCCACAGGGTCTGGTCCTCTGTGAAAACAAAAGAAGACCCTCTCCAAAGTATCATATCCTTAGACCCAAATTTTGAAATCATAACACCCTCATGAAATCCATTCTGGTTTAGCTTGGCGGCCCATGTAATGAAATGTCTCTCTGTACTTAGCTACTTCACAGTCAAAAATTTTAAAGAAAACACAATGTACATAATCCAGACTCTCTGTGAATTTTCCATTTTTATGTGGCTTATTTTTCTTTATTTTTTAATCTATAAGCATCTGTACTCTGTCTTTTTAAAAACTATACCCCCTCTTTTAAACCATTAACTTTATTTTCTATATTATTTTTTTCTTCTCTCGCTCAAGCCTACGTACCTTCATC
>NW_004951516.1:0-581 GCF_000317375.1 Microtus ochrogaster
GATGCAAATGAATGTTGTTTTATTTTAACAAGTACCCTCTTAAAGTTTTATGAAGAATTTAATAAACACAAAGATTGCATTTTAATACATTTTAAAAAGTGGAGAGTACCTAAATTTACAAAGCATTATGTATTTATTAGCATATTAATAATTTCTCAGGTTCTTACCTTCAAAAATATATAAATATGCCTTGTAACTAGGTATTCTGAAATATAAAAATAGAATAAAATATAAATGATTTCATTGTACAATAAAAATGAATGAGAAAATGATATGGCCACAGCTTCTATTACTCAGGGGGAATCCTAGGAGCAAACTGAATTTTGTTTCATGGTCTATTAATACAGAATGACATACCAGCAACTCTGGAAACAAATATAGACTTTCATGACTTAATTACATTAACAAGCCAAGAAGTTTTTTAAAAATATATGTATGAGCTCTTTGTGTCGGTATGGGAATATGAGTACAGGTGTGGTGCAGGAGAATTGTCTGTATTCTGTCAATTACGTTATAAATAAATGCTGATTGGCCAGGCAGGAAATATAGGAGGGAAAACCATACAAGAAGTAGAAATGTAA
>NW_004951516.1:2946-3489 GCF_000317375.1 Microtus ochrogaster
GAGGAGGGGGAGGGAAGTGGGAGGCTGGGAGGAGGCTGAAACTTTTTTATTTCCTTTTCTCAATAAAAAAAAGAGGGGGAAGTGGTATGGAAGAATTGTCTGTATTGTCTGTATTCTGTCAATCATGTTATAAATAAACGCTGATTGGCCAGGCAGGAAATATGGGCAGGAAAACCACACAGGAGTAGAAATGATGTAATGAGAACAAGAGGATTCTGGGAAGGAGGAAGTTGATTCCTCTCACTTCTGCCCAGACCACCGAAGCAGCAGGATGTGATCTGCCCCACTGAAAAAAGTACTGAGCCACATGGCTAACATAGATCAGAAAAATGGGTTAATCAAGAAGTGAGAGTTAGCTAGTGAGAGGCTAGAGCTAATGGGCCAATCAGCTTATAATTTATGGAGACCTATATGTGATTTTCTTTGGGGCTAAACAGTTGTGGGGCAGTGGGGAGACAGAAAACACAAACAAGCAGGCCTCCTCCATGTTACACAGGTGAGCAAAGCAGACAGAGGAGGTCATTTAATCTCATGAGTGGAAGT
>NW_004951517.1:0-3488 GCF_000317375.1 Microtus ochrogaster
ATAAGGGAACATAGCAAATGTGCACAGGAGGTGCTCTTACTGGCAGCACTTGAGGGTGTATCCTGTCAGGACCTCAAGGGCAGGCTAGTACAGACGCCCGAATACTAGCAACCACTACACAGCAAGGCACAATAAATATTTGCTAATGAGTAGAAAAGTGCAAATGCGTGATGGTGGAGAAATGGTGTCTACTTTTTAAGCCTCAGTTCCCCCTTCTTTGAAATGGGGTTAATACCTACTGAAGCAGGATTGAAATAAAGCGGCTGTAACTGAGGACTTTTGTGTGTCCAGCTTGACATGCCTGTAACCCCAACACTTAAGAGGTGTAGGCAAGGAGAACCAGAAGTTCAAGGTCATTTTCAACTATGTCAAAAGTTTAAGGCCAGAAATGAACAGTTTCTGTTAATGTGTATATGTGTGTGTATAGCCTTCATATATATACTATATATTAGTAATATATATTAATATGTATATAAAATATATTTTAAAAGATATATAAAAGCTAGAAGAGTAGCTCACTGGTAGAGCATTTGGCTAAAATGCCCAAAGTCTGGCATCTCAAACAAACGCCTCTCCTCAAATAAACCTTGCATCTGGAGAGGCTTAGTTCAGGGCAACTATCCCTAAAGATCGCAGGAGAGATTGGGGTCCTTGACTGAGTGGTTCTGCGCTATGATTCTGAGATGTAACTCCATTCCCCTCCTACCTCCAGGAAAGGAGATGAAGGGCTGGGGGAGGCTGGAAACAAAGGGATGAGAGAGGTTCTCAGGGAAATTTCCCCTTTCTGGATTTCTGTCCTCTCGTCCAACCCCTCCCCCATCAGCCCCACCCTTCCCAACCACATACCAAGAATAAACCCCACACCCTGCCTGCCTCCAGTGTCACAGTTTCCTGCCTGTATGGTCACAGGCTGCTTGGGCTCTGAGGGATTTTCCAGCTGGGGCAGTGCCTCTAGGACTTGGGGCAGTGTCATAGCTGAGGCGCTGTGAGGCAGACCCAGAGCCAGGAAAACCCCAGGCAGGCCGTGACAGAGAACTGGAGTGGGGCCCTTAGAGGGGGCAGGGCAGAGGCCCCTGGGAAGCCCAACTGGGTCTTCTCTTTTTCATTGCGCCACTTGCCCTGTAACTTGCTGGTGATGGTTGGCTCTCCGCCAAGGTGAAGCCACGGCATGGTGACACACACCTACAATCCCAGCATTCAGGAAGTCGAAGCAGGAGGACCATGAGGCCATCTTGGGCTATATAGAAAAAGTAGAGGAGGGTTTTCTACAGCAAACAGAGGTGTAAACAGATTCTGGTTTCACCGTGCACCCGTGCCTCGGGGAAAGACTGTTCTCCGCAAGTTCTCTTCCCCTAGAGCAGAGACTCCAGTGTCCTGATCTAACCCTCCTGGCTCCCAGCCACCGATAACCATCACGGTGAGATACCAACCCCGGGGAGCTCTTCCCCTGCCCCTTCTCTTCCACTCTTGATAGCCATCTGCTCCTGAAGCTGCCAGGGGACCCGGTTTCTAGTCTTGCTATGGCTTCGGCTTTACCTAGCTCCGGAAATATTTTTTAGGCCTTCTCTGAGCCTCAGTGGCCACCTCTACACACTGAGCCTCAGGTGACTCTTTTCAGCTCTTACGGAAAAGTGCAGAGGTCATATTATCTCTGCTAGGTACGCAGGCTGGTCTAGGCCACAGCCCCAGGCTTGAGAGCTGCACACATTACCTACCGTATTTGCCTGGCCAGGGTTGGAAAGTTCTGTTTTAACTTAGCTAACTGGAAGACCACGAGTTTCTGTTAATGGACAAAGAATAAGAAGGATTAAAAGTCAAAGCCAGGTTTGGGAGATGGCCCAGCAAATAAAAGTATTTGCTACCAAGTCTGATGACTTGAGTTCAATTCATGGGATCAACATGGTGGAAGAAGAGAACCAACCCCTCAAAGTTGTCCTCTGCCCTGAGCATGTGTGCAGACATGTATACATACACATGCCTGCACACACGCGCTCGCGCACACACACGCGTGCACACACACGCACGCACGCACGGATACTGAGCATCTACATATACTTTTTTTATTAAAAAAAACAATTTATTATTTATTTTACATCCCCACTACAATTCTCCATTCTTCCTCTCCTCCCAACTCCTCCCCCATCTCTTCCACCTCCTTCCCTCCATACTTTGCACATTGCTTAGCTTCCCTTCCTCAATGGGTCTAGTGCACGTGGTATCTGCAGGGATTGCTTCCGCTGTGGGTAGGCCCTCTGTCTGTCTGTCCAGCTAACATTGCTCATGTCCCAGTTCTTCTCTCTCAGAAGAATCCTCCTCAAAGCGCCTTGGCTGAAACAGACCACGTTTCTTCTTACTCCCTTGCACGTCACACTCCCCAAAGCATCACACTAAAGATAACTAAATGTTTAGGAACGTAAAGCCCAGGACCTGTTTGGCGATGTGGCTCAGTTAACAGAGTGCTTACCCAGGGAGCAGTAGGCCCTGGGCTTGATTCCCAGCACCACATAAACCACGCACAATGACACATGCCTATAATCCCAGCACTTAATAGGTTGAGACAGGAGAATCGGAAGTTCAAGGTCACATGTTGGACCACATATTGAGTTCTAGGCCAGTATGGGCTATAATGAGACCCCGGTTTATTGTTTTATTTTTAAGTTCAGTACATACTTTCTTTCCCCAGGAAATAAGAATATGGAGACCAATCTGTTGTTGATAACTAAGCATACATAGATGATAGAGATCGATAGATATAAATTTATCATCTATCTTTCCACTCATCCATCTTTGTTGCTGTTGTTTTGAGACAGTTTCTCAGGTAGCTGAGGCTGGTATCAAACTTACCAGGTGACCAAAGACAACCTTGAATACCTGAACATCTTGCTTCAACTCCACAGGTGATGGAAATTTTTATCATGTTCCAAGAGACCTGGCTTTATTCACCCATCTTCTGTGTTACCCTGGATCATACAGTTGATGCTCAATAGATTATTGTTTTGTTTGGAGACATGGTTTCATTATATAGCTCTGGCTGGCCTTGAACTCATAGAGATCTACCTGCCTCTGCCTCTTCTGGGTTAAGATTAAAAGTATGTACCCTTGCAACCAGCAGTAATTATTAAATAAACAAATGGCCATAACTAAGCACAACAAAGGCCATGTTCTCCAAGCGTCAAAGGAGTCTGGAAGGTCAGGTCCAATTCTTTAAGGTACTGGGTCTGAGCAGGAGCGGTGTCCTAATGGTTTTTTGTTTGTTTGTCAACTTGACATAAGCTAGAGTGACCTGGGAAGAGGGCCTTCGACTGAGAGAATTCTTTCATCCCATTTCCTGTAGGCAAATCTGCAGGACATTTTCTTCCTTAATGATTAATGTGGGAAAGCTAAGCCCCCTGGAGGTTGTATCATCACCAGGCAGGTGGTTCTGCATTGTATAAGAAAGCTAGCTGAGTGAGATGGAGAGGTAGCTCAGCAATTAAAAGCACTTGCTG
>NW_004951518.1:0-3487 GCF_000317375.1 Microtus ochrogaster
TGACTGACATAGGTGAAGACCCTTCTTCCCTCAGGCACACCCCCTTTCCAGCATCCTGCTAGCATCTCTCATGAGGTTAGGACTATGCTGAGCAGACCGTCTGATCCAGCACACTGGACAGAAAGTGCAGCCTTCAGGAAGACTTGGTGGTGGCACCAAAGAGCCAGCAGAGCAAACACGCCTGGGGTAGGGTGGGGAGAGAAAAGGAAGAGGCAATGTCAGAGGAGAATTGATAAGTTTAAGGTCAGAGACAATCTTGAAAAGAATTGAAAGGTCTCTGAGGCTGGGGAAATAGCTCAGTTGAAGAGTTTACCATGCAAACATGTGGGGCCTGAATTTGATTCCCAGCACCCAGGTAAAAAAAAGAATTGAGTGAGGTAACACACACTTGTAATCCCAGTGCTGGGAGCGGAGGTGTGGTAAAGATAGAAGGATCCCAGAGTCTAACCAAACCAGCAAGCTCCACATTGAGTCAGAGACCCCATCTCAATAAACAAGGGGGAGCTGTTGAGAGAGATGCCCAACATTGACCTCTAGCCTTACACACACGTACATGCACCTACACAAACACGTGCTCATGCACACACACCAACACATGCACACATATATTGGGAGGTCTTATTGCAGAGACCCAAGTGCATTCTAAAAATATAGAAAACAACAGCTTCCATGACCAGCTAAAGAGAACTATTGCAAGTGGCCTGCTAGCCTCTGGTGGCTTCATGCCATCCTTGAGTGAATGGCGTGGGTCATATCAAGAGTGCCTGGCCTGCTGTATCCACTGTGGAACTAGGATTAGAAGACAAAGACAGAAGATTCCGGGCAGCAGATATTGTGGTTATGGTTGGTACCCTGTTTTTTAGCCTTGTTTAGAACCTTGTATGGACTGGAGCAGAGCCCAGGAGAGTTTGTCCAGGAACCAGGGATAACACAAGAAATTGGATGACATGTCCCCTCCCATGTCTGCTCCACTCTCCCCAAACCTAAAAATAAAAACAAGTCCCAGGCCACCTCAAGTACACAATTCTTGTCTCTGGAAGACAAGCGTTGGATTTCCTTGTTTTTATTTGTACAGCCACATGAACTGTAGCTGAAGAGATGAATGACCAGAAACCCACAAGTCTTTCCCCTGGTTAAGGTCACTCCACAGTTCAGCAACAGACGTGGGAACAAGTCCCCAGTTCTGTTCTGATTCTAGCAGTCACTGCCTTCCTTCATCTTAAATTATCTTCTGGCATTAACTGTTTCATGTCTTCTGAGGAGTCATTATGTTCACCCAGAGAACTTCAGTCACTGATTAAGTATTGTATGATATTACTGGTTTTGTTTGGAAAAAGTAGTCCGGGCAGTGGTAGCACATGCTCTTAATCCCAGCACTGAGGAGGCAAAGGCAGGCAGATCTCTGAGTGGAGGCCAGCCTGGTCTACAGAGTGAGTTCCAGGACAGCCAGAGCTACTTAGAGAATCCCTGTCTCAGGCGGGTGGGGGAGGAGTCTGCGGTTATGAACCTTGGGCTTCCAAAGTCTGAACTCCAATGAGTGGAAGCTACTGTAAACTACATGAGCTAAAGAAAACACACCTTAAGCAGAGGAAGGAGCCTCTGTAACCAAACTGGATGTGCCAGAATCCATTGAGAAGACTGATCCATGAGTATATGACACGCAGGGTCAAAGGAATAAAGCCAGAAAGCCTCCTGGGGCATCTTTGTCCTCACGAGACTGTGTACCATCTTCCATTATCTTTGGGGTATATGTTCTGTACCCTGCCTATTATTGCACCAAACTCTCGATTGTCTGCTCTTGCCTATGCATATTAGATAATGATAGTTTAATTTTAAGTCAGAAACAGTAGGAAATCACTAGCAATCACTGGTAGAAAAATGAACAATTATAGCAGTACACTATAGTAAAAGATATGTGAAGGACCATCAGATGGCTCGGTGGGGAAAGGTGCCTGCTACACACTCCTGAAGACGTGAGTTTGATGTAACCCGTGTGAAGGTGGAGTGTGAGAACTGACTCCACAAAGGTATTCTCTGAGGACACCCACACTAGAGGAAAATTTAAGATAACCACTCATGGTGGCACGTGCCTTTACTCCCAGCGCTTCGGCAGAAGCATATGGAGTTCTGTGATTCTGAGGTTAGCCCACTCTACATAGAGAATCCCAGGCCAGCCAGAGCTACATAATGAGACCCTATCTCAAACAACAACAACAAAAAAGATATATCAAGCTCAAAGTGTCAACACTCAGGAGACTGAGGCAGGAGGGTCGTTAGTTTGAGACCAGTCAGAACAAAATTGCAAGATCCTGTCTTTAAAAGGGGTGTAGGGACTAAAAAGATGGTTTAGTGGAAAAATACTTGCTGGACAAGCATAAGAACCTCAGTTTTGATCCCTATCACCCATGTTAAAGAAAAAAGCTAACATATCACATTCCTGTAATCCTAACATTGAGGAGGCAGTGAAGGGTCCCTGAAGCTCCTTGGCCAGCCCGTCTAGCCAAGAGAAAGACCCTGTCTCAATGAGATGGAGAGTGACAGACAGATAGCCACACATTACATTCATAGGCACACATACAGTCACATGTGTACACACATGCGTGCACAGACAGACACACACACACACACACACACACACACACACCCCTCCTCCTGAGGGGAGATAAGGGGTCCAGAGTCCCTGAAGACATTAAAGAAGGTCCACGAAGCTCCCTAGGCTACACATCCTGGTACCCCACTTTAGGGCTGTCTAGGTGTTGTGTCTGCTTCCAACCATAAAGGTGATGAGCAGGAGGGAAGTTGCCGGTCATAGGGGATGATGCCATGTGCCAAGGAGGAAGCTTCATCTGGCGAGGGCCTGTATGGGCAGGAGGCTGGATGAGAAGGGGGAGCCACTGTTTTCTGTTCTAGGACCCCAACAAGAACCATCAGGGAGCTTTCCCTGTGGCCGCTCATATTGTACACTGTTAGTGTTTCAACACAGATTCTTCTTTCCCGTGGAGTGGAGGCTCAGTCTTCCGTGTTGCAGACCTATCTCGATGGTTGTTGTAGCTGTCATGGTGTGCCAGGACACCAGGTGGCCTCATCATCCATAATTATGGGAGACATAGGAATATGCTGTTTCTCCAAGCCTCCTCGGGAAACCCGTCAGGGCCAGAGTGAGACCATTAGCAGAAGAACCAGCTCAGTGGCCTAAAGCTAGTGCTATAAAACGAGAAGAACTCAGCCCATCTAGTGTGATAAGAACTTCTGTGTCTGGGGCTGGAGAGATGGCTCCGTGATTAAGAGTGCTCGCTGTTCTCGCAGAGGACAGGAGTTGGATTCCATTGCTGGACCCAAAACTGTCCACACTCCAGCCTCAGAGGATCTGATGGCCTCTTCTTCTCTGGCAGGCACCCACATGCACATCATACATATTAACACAGAGACCCAAACACAAAAATATAAATAAATAAGAGTTTTTGTATACCTTAACGGTATATATGCA
>NW_004951519.1:0-3485 GCF_000317375.1 Microtus ochrogaster
GGGCAGCCTTGACTGCTCCTACCCTAGAGTGCACTGAGGTTCCCCATCACCTGCCTGCCCCATCCTCACCACTGCCTCTCTGTCTCCAGCGCAAGGCCATCGAGCGCTTCTGTAGCGAGGTGAAGCGGCTGTGCCATGCCGAGCGCAGGAAGGACTTTGTCTCGGAGGCCTACCTGCTGACCCTGGGCAAGTTTATCAACATGTTCGCAGTCTTGGATGAGCTGAAGAACATGAAGTGTAGCGTCAAGAATGACCACTCTGCCTACAAGAGGTCAGGAACCTTCCCTGCTCCCCGAACCCCTCTCACAACCCTTCTTATTCCCTGGTAAGAGTTGCTATCCCGAAACCCAGCTGCCATTCCAGGGTGGTTTGAAAAAGATGGTTTTGAGCCACGGCTTCGGAAGAGTTGATGTTGGCCAGGCTTGACCACCCAAGATGGAATCTGGTCCTTGCTTTCCCATCTGGGGAACAGCCTGCCTCTCTTGTGGTAGGAAGATTAGCATAAGCAATCACATTGTCGCTTTCTGTGAGAGACAGAAAGCCACAGCTTGTGTCCCAGAACTACAGAGCCCAAGCAGACATTCCTCTAGTTAACCCAGCGGCCACGGCGGTTGCCTAGATCTCTTCACCACTTCTCTGCCTCTCTGTGGGCTTCTTTGTCAGGCAGGCCCCTGCTATGACCTCCTGCTAGCCTATGGTATAACCCCAGCCTTTCAGGAAGGAACTCCTCACTTTCTAACTGCATTTGAAAAATCCAAGCCAAGATTGCCATCAATCCAACTTGCTGATCCCTCCCTCAGATACTGAGTGTGGTGGAGGCTAACTGAGCCAATGGCTGAGTTAGGGGTCCTTGTCATCGTTGACAAGGACTGGAATTGGGAGGGGGTCATTCATCTCCAGAAACTAGGATATAGCCAGTCAATGACAGGGAGCATGCAAAGCGACAAATCCCCAGGAGTTGGTTGAGGCTCAGATGAGGGCCACGGCATCTGTACATACCTCCTGGAAGAGTTGTCCATATTACTGGCAAAGGACGACCCTATCTCTGAGCTACACCTCCTCAGGTTTCAAGATAACAAGAGAAAGAATATGGCAGATTGAATTTCACAATTCTCCCGGGTCAGATGTGAAACCGGGGTTGCCCAATAGTTAGAGCCCATCTCAAGGCCGACTCCAGATGCCACAGATGGCCACCATCGCAGCATCCTTCCCCATACACTCCCTGCACTGGCCCACCACTTCCATCGTGACCGCAGCCAACATCTGTGTCCTGCAGCAGGCAGGAGTGTTATCGCCATTCTCACAAGCTATTGTGACATGAGTTGTGCCTTGCTGGGTTAAGCCGGGACACACGGTTAAGACCAGCTTGTGTTCTTCCTCCTTCCGTCTGCCATCCGGTTAGGTTAGAGGCACTTGCGCTCCCATGCAGGGCTGTGCATGGGAGTGTTGAAGTAGAGACAGATCTTCCATCCTTGCTACTTGGAGGGCTAAGGCGGGAGAATTATCCGCTGGGCCTAGCGGCACAGGAGTACAATATGGTTTCCATCAGTTCAAGGTTTAGAGTGATTTTGATACCAGCCTGAGAAAACTTAGCAGGACACTCTCAAAACTGAGAAGTGGTAGAAGGGTAGGGGGACGTCGCTCAAAGGTCAAGTGCTTGCCCAGCATGCCCATGCTTGCCCTAGATCTGATCCCTGGTACTGCAAACAAACCCGAAAATAGGATATTGAGATTTTCTATAATGAACAGAACACATAAAAAAAAAATGAAGCTTCCTGCCTGTGGTTGCTCTGCAGGACTCACTGTGCAGCTTCCCTGGAGGTCCTGGCCAGGCTCAAGGTCTCATTGTTCCTTCCTGGTTTCCATCTTTTAACTCCGCAGCTGTCCTGAGAAAGGATGGCCAAACACACTTTCCTTTGACCTTGGAGCCACCTGCAATGCTCAGAGCCTCTTGGCCTGAAGATGGTGACCCTCTTAGGCTGAGTGGGTGCAGACTCCTCTGCACCCGGTTATCCCTTCCTTCCCTGCGTTTCAGAGCGGCCCAGTTCCTAAGGAAGATGGCGGACCCCCAGTCCATTCAGGAATCTCAGAACCTGTCTATGTTCCTGGCCAATCACAACAGAATCACCCAGGTGAGGACAGGTCCCCTGTTCATCTTGCCTGGTATGCCAAGGAAGCAAAGGTGGGGCCTGAGGCTCAGAGGGCTCCAAGGGACAGCACACAAACTCCGTCCGCACTTGTTTCCCTGCCCTTCATGAGAGTAAAGTAAAGCTACCATCAGTGGCCTCTCCCTGTTCGGTTCTCCGAAAGGTTCCTGGGCAGGGCTGTGGGCCCCACATCAGCCCCTAGGCTGAGAACAAGCCTACCCTGGGTCCATTATCACATCTCAGGCCAAGTCACAGATTCAGTTAACTCATCCATAAAGTGGGCATATTATCTTGGGACTGATATGAGGATATAGCTCATAGAACTAGATTGAAAAATAAAGAATGAACCAAAAAGCCCTCAGAACATGACCAAGGGCCGGGGGAGGCACAGTTAGAGTCACTGCCGTCAGTGCACCCTCTGGCCCTTCTTTCCCCTTGCTCCTGTCCTAGCTGGACCTGCCTCACCATAAGTTCAGTACCAGCAAGAGTTTCTGCAGCACCCAGGCCAACACAGAGCGGGACCCTGATGATCCCAGGAGTTCTCAGACTTGTTTTCCTCATCTCAAAGGCCTGGAGGTGGCAGAGCCTTTTTGGTCACTGCAGAAGGCTGTGGAGTCACAGCCCCTAACTGTCTGTGGAGAATCCCAGCAATGCCCTCCACTGAGTATCCAGTAGGGGTCCAGAGAAAACCCTGCTAACAGGGCTACAGAGAAACCCTCCTTAACAGGAAGTGTTTTGATGTTCCTGAGTCCTGCCAGCAAGGAGATACCTACCTACCTACCGTTACCCCTTCCGCTGGGTGGGTCTTCTTCCTGCCTTTGTCTGAAGAAACCTCATAGAGAAGTCCACACCCTCCAAACCAAACTGCAATTACTGCAGGCCCGATTGCTCTAAAGCTGAGCTGCCGGGAGTGCACTCTACCCCCAGAACCACCATGGTTAACATGGGAGCCCAAGGGCTTAGGTTTCCGGCTGCAGAGGTGAGCAGAAACTACCAGCTATCAAGGGGGAGTCAGGTATCAGCACCTGTTGTCACGAAGGCTCCCTGCTCCTGGAACCTCAACTGAGACCAAAGTGCTCATTTATCCTGCCCAGCTCTGGGCTTTCTGGGTGGTGTCAGAGGTTGCTTGCTCTGCCTGACCAGCAGGTGGCGCTGTTGTTTAGTGTCTTCACCAGCAATTGGAAGTGATTCCAGGCTACGAGGAACTGCTGGCAGACATTGTTAACATCTGTGTGGATTACTATGAGAATAAGATGTACCTGACACCCAGCGAGAAGCACATGCTGCTCAAGGTAAAGCTTTCCCACCTCACACGTGTGTGTGTGTGTGTGTGTGTGT
>NW_004951520.1:0-805 GCF_000317375.1 Microtus ochrogaster
TATGGCTTCTAAATCCATATACTCCAGCAGCATGTGTAAAAGGAGAAAATTGCTCACACTGAGTTTAGGTTGCTTTTAATGCTTTGCCTTGTTTTAATGGTTTCAGGTCTCATTGTCTGAGGAGATTTCCCTGATCATCTCATTGCTCTATTCTAGAACTTGAAATCCCTGAACAACTTCTCATCAGCTCACTCCTTCTCTGGAAACTAGCTTGTACGAAAACTGCACAAAAAAAGGTGGGTGTTTGCCTTGCTCCAGGAGATCTCTGCACCATAGATGGAACTAATCTTGCCACTATGTTAGAAGTGTAATGCTTTTATTACAGAAGATTTTTCAGACACTTCAACTTCTGTGAAAGTGAAATTACTAAGTCTCTCAGGCCTTTTAGCTGCTGTTCTAGCTTTCCACCATCTTTGACTCTCAGAATTCCTAGTCAGAAGTGATTGATTTTAAAGATCCTCACTATGGTTTTTGTGGCTTCTTCTACAGCTTACTAGGCTCAGACTGATTGTATCACAGTCCTATAAATACTTCATAATCTATCAGCTCCTCTGTCTGCAGAGAGTCTTCTCTAACTTCTAACGATTTCAGGGGAGCCACCTCTGCTGTTCAGGGTAGAAAGCATAAGTCTCACTTTTAAGTACCCACAAATGAAGTAATTTGTGCTGCCAGAAGCAGATATGTTTCACTGTGGAGAAAATTGTAAGTTTTTAAAACCTTTTAAATGTTATGTTCTTTAGGTCTTTGAAGTGTTGAAGACTATCTATGTAACTGAACTATATCTCTGCATATCTAAATATCTAAA
>NW_004951520.1:2326-3482 GCF_000317375.1 Microtus ochrogaster
GTGTTTTCTATTTCCTGCTATGAACATAGTTGAGCATATACTTTTGTTGTATGCTGGGGCCTCTTGGGTATATTTCCAAGAGTGGTATTGCTGGGTCCAGGGGTAGGTCATACCCTGAAGCAAGATGTTCTGATGCTATCGTCTAACTTGATATTTGAAATTAACTGATGAAACACTAACTGCAAATTTTTGACAATTTCAGGGAGCCCAGGACATGGTATAAAAAGAATCTGTTAAATATAGTACAACATTATGGGTATCTTTTGTTATGGAAGAAACATGAGGCAATCCAAGACGTAAAGCTCCCATTAACTCTCAATAATGATTTTTAAATCTTATATCAATCTTCAATTTCCAGATTTATTTGTCAGGAGAAACATCTTTAACTGTTTTTTTTTTCCTGTTAAACAAAAATCATAGCTAGGCACTGGCTATACGAGTATCCAATATCTGAGGATATACAAATAAAATGAGAAATATTACTCTTTTTTTTCTTATGGTTTTTTCCTTTCACTACTTGTTATTTTTTTATTTTTTTTTATTGAGAAAAGGAAAAAAAAACAAGTTTCTGCTTCCTCCCAGCCTCCCACCTCCCTCCCCATCCTCCCACCCATATTCCCCTCCTCCCACCATTCTCCCCCTCCCTCTCCAGTCCAAAGAGCAGTCAGGGTTCCCTGCCCTGAGGAAAGTCCAAGGTCCCCCCCCCCCTCGAACCATTTCTAGGAAGGTGAACATCTCAATAGAAGAAGTTCAAATGGCCAAAAGACACTTAAGGTCATGCTCAACCTCCTTAGTGATCAGGGAAATGTAAATCAAAACAACTTTGAGATATCATCTTACACCTGTCAGGATGTCTAAAATCAAAAACTCCAATGATAGCCTTTGCTGGAAAGGCTTTGGAGGAAGGGGTTTCCTCATCGATTGCTGGTGGGAATGCAATCTGGTGCAACCACTATGGAAATCTGTTTCGGTTTCTCAGGAAATTCAGAATCAACCTACCCCTGGACCCAGCAATACCACTCCTGGGAATATACCCAAGAGATGCCCTATCAAACGACAGGAATATTTGTTCAACTATGTTCATAGCAGTATTATTTGTAATAGCCAGAACCTGGAAACAACCTAGATGCCCTTCAATGGAAGAATGGATGAAGAA
>NW_004951521.1:0-1365 GCF_000317375.1 Microtus ochrogaster
TTTTTTTTGGTTAGGAGACGTTTGATGACAGCTTCTATTTCCTTGCAAGTTATAGCTCTAGTTAAATTGTCCACACTGGTCCTGATTTAATTGTGGTATGTAATACCTATCCAGAAAATTTTCTATTAATTTTTTTTTATTTTCTTAAATTTATGTAATGCAGGTTTTTGTATTATAACCTAGTGATTCTTTGGATTTCCTCACTGTCTGTTGTTATATCTCCCCTTTCATTTCTGATTTTGTTAATTTGGATGTTCTCTCTCTGCTCTTTGATTAGTTTGGTTAAGAGTTTTTCTATTTTGTTGATTTTCTCAAAGAACCAGCTCTTTATGTCATTGATTTTTGGTATTGTTTTCTTTCTTTGTATTTTATTGATTTCAGCCCTCAATTTGGTTATTTCCTGTCTTCCACTCCTCCTGAGTGAGTCTGCTTCTTTTTGTTCTAGAGCTTTCAGGGATGCTGTTAAGTCACTAGTCGTGAACTTTCTCCACTTTCTTTATGTTCATACTTAGTGCTATGAACTTTCCTCTTAGCAATACTTTCATAGTATCCCCTAGGTTTGGGTATGTTGTGCCTTTATTTTTTAAATTCTAGGAAGTTTTTAATTTTTTTCTTATTACTTCTTTGACCCAGAGGTGGCTCATAGAACACTGTTTAATTTCCATGTATTTGTGGGCTTTCTGAAATTAGTGTTGCTGTTGAATTCTAATTTTAAACCATGATGATCCGATAAGATAAATTTTAAACCATGATGATCCGATAAGATACTGGGTGTTACTCCAACATTTTTGTATCTGTTGAGATTTGCTTTGTTACCAAGTATGTGATCAATTTTGTATCCATTCTCTAAGTCTGTGTCTTTTTATAGGGAAATTCAGTGTTTTGATATTAAGAAATATGAGTGACCAATGATTGTTAATTCCTGTTATTTTTCAGTAGTAGTATGCATATTTCCATTCTTTAGATTTTGTTGGTATGAATTTATTTGTTGCCTGTGTTTTCGTGATGCAGTTAGCTTCCTTGGATTGGTGTTTTTCCTCGAGTACTTTCTGTAGGGTTGGCTTTGTCGGTAGGTAATATTTTTAAATCTGGTTTTGTCACATAATACCTTTTTTCCTCCATAGATGGTCATTGGAAACTTTGCTGGATACAGTAGTCTAGGCTTGTATCTTTGGTCTTTTAGGGCCTGCAGTACATCTGCCCAGAAACTTCTGGCTTTTCTGGTTTCCATTGAAAGTCAGGTGTAATTCTAATATGTTTACCTTTATATGTTACTTGACCATTTTCCTTTTAGCTCTTAATATTTTTTTCTTTATTCTGTATGTTTTGTATTTTGATTATTATATGATAAGGGCTCTTTTTTCC
>NW_004951521.1:2277-3482 GCF_000317375.1 Microtus ochrogaster
GGAGGAGCCCGGGGGATTTTCCTCAGTATAGAGGGCCAACAGAATGGGGTGTCCTGCTGGGTGGCTGGTCACTCACTTCTTGGTTTTTTCTGTGTAGTAGCAGGCTGTATTTCAGAGTTTCAGTGTGGTGGAAGGAGGATAGAAGGGTTTGGCAGGCAGGGTGGGACTTGTAGCTTGCAGGATCCAATTGTCAGGATGGAGGTAATCTAACTGTAGGAAACTCTCCTGCTGATTGGCTAGATAAGCCAAGGAAGGTGTGGGAGGTGCCCAGGATTTTGACTAATTCTGGAGGGCCTAGAGAGTGGGGTGGCTCCCTCGGTGGCTGGTCACTCACTTCTTGGTTCTCTCTTTGTAGTAGCAGCCTGTGTTTCAGAGTTCCATTGAGGTTGCAGGAGGATAGGAGGAATTTCCAGGATGCTTTTTTTCTAGTTCCATCCATTTGCCTGTAAATTTCAAGATGTCATTGTATTTTTTTTTATAGCTGAGTGGTATTCTATTGTGTAAATGTACTACATTTCCTTTATCCATACTTCAGTTGAGGGGCATATTGGTTGTTTGCAGGTTCTGACTATTACAAATAATGCTGCTATGAGCATAGCTGGGCAAATGTCATTGTGGTATGGTTCTGCATCCTTTGGGTATATGCACAAAAGTGTTATTGCTGGATCTTGAGTTAGATTGATTCCCAATTTCTGGATAAATTACCGTCTTTATTTCCAAAGTGGCTGTGGAGGTTTGAACTCCTACCTACAATGAAGAAATTTCCCCCCTTACTCTGCATCCTATACAGCATAAGCTGTTATTAGTGTTTTTGATCTTAGCCATTCTGACTGCTTTAAGATGGTATTTCAATGTCATTTTGATATGCATTTTCCTGATGGTTAAGCATGTTGAGCAATTCCTTAAGTGCCTATTGGCTTAGATATCCCCCTGTTGAGAATTCTCTGTTTATATCTGTACCCCATTTTTAAATAAATTTGTTGATATTTTAATATCTACTTTCTTAAGTTCTTCTTATATTCTACAGATCAGCCCTTTATCTAAAGTGGTGATGATGAAGATTTTTTCCCATTCTGTAGGTTGCTGTTTTGTAATTGACTGTGTCCTTCATTTCCAGAAGCTTCTCAGTTTCAGGAGGTCCCATTTATTAAGGAAGTGGTCTATCACGCCAATGTGTTCAAGTGTACTTCTGTTGTAATAAGGAG
>NW_004951522.1:0-1375 GCF_000317375.1 Microtus ochrogaster
ACCTCTTTGGCCAGGCTCTGGCCTCTGATCTGCTCTCACTGTCCCTCCTTAAATCAAAACTGATACTTTATGTTGATGACATCCTGCTATGTAGCCCATCTTTGGAGACTAGCAGGACTGACACCGCCGCCTTATTAAATTTTTTATCCAAAAAGGGCTACAGAGTCTCACCTTCTAAGGCTCAATTGTCCACCACTCAGATAACGTATTTGGGATTAACCATAACCCCAACACAAAAATCTATCACCCTGGACAGAAAAAGACTAACTCAATCTCTTACAATTCCTTCCACCAAAGAAGAGGTTCTATCATTCCTGGGAGTGGCTGGTTTCCTGCGTTCCTGGATCCCCTCATTCTCCCTCCTCACCTGCCCCCTATATGAAACAGCTCTCGGCTCTTTGCATGAGCCCCTTCTCCATCCCATCACCAAACGTTTCCGGAGACTCCAACAGGCCCTTACCCAAGCCCCAGCTCTCCATCTTCCGGATTTAACCCGCCCCTTTTCTCTTTACATAGCAGAAAAAGAGGGCTATGCTCTGGGAGTCCTAGGTCATCAACTGGGACCCTCCTTCGTACCTGTAGCTTACCTGTCAAAGAAGATGGATCTCACCACTCGGGGCTGGGCACCCTGCATATGTGCTTTGGCGGCTGCTGAACTCCTTATTCATGAGTCAAAAAAGTTAACCTTCGGAGCACCCACTACGGTTTTCTCTCATCATAACCTGTCTAACATCTTAACCTACAAAGGCCTACAGACCCTACCCCCTTCTTGAGTTCTTTCCCTTCAGGTGGCACTGGTGGAAGATACAAGTCTCACATTTCAATGCAGCCCACCCCTTAATATTTCAAATCTTCTACCTCAACCTAATGTTAATGATTCCCAGTCCCATTCCTGAATTGAGGTCCTAGAGGACCTACTGCCCCACCCCTCACACATACAGGAGGGCAGCCTGTCCCAGGCTACTCACACCTGGTACACGGACGGCAGCTCCTTTCTATGTGACGGGACTCGCAGAGCAGGTTATGCCATAATGTCAGACACAGAGATAGTCGAAGCAAAGGCACTCCCTGTTCATACTACTAACCAGCAGGCTGAGCTGATAGCCCTCACCCGTGCCTTTCAGTTAGCCGCGGGACAATCTTTAAATGTCTACACAGATTCTAAATATGCTTTTTATATCCTGTTATCTCACACGGCCATCTGGAAGGAACACGGGCTTCTCACGGCGAAGGGAGGATCTATTACCAACTCAGAGCATATTATGGACTTACTAAAAGCTTCTCATCTCCCTAAAGCTATAGGAATTATTCACTGTCGGTCTCATCAGTCTGACAGTTCTATTGTTTCCAAGGGAAATAATCGGGCTGACAGAGC
>NW_004951522.1:2095-3482 GCF_000317375.1 Microtus ochrogaster
TTTTCATTTCACCCTTTGAACTCATGTATGGACAGCTGGTCTTAACCCGCAGCCTCTCATCGGGGACCTCTTCCCTTCCTGACCACCTGCTTACTCCCCTCCTTTTCCACTTACGTTTGCTGCTGTGGGACTTCACAGATCACTCATTATCTCAACCATGTGCTAATACATGTCCACCGCTGGTTAAATAGGAGATAAGGTATTACTCTCACCTCCAAGACAATGTCCCTCACCTCTTTCCCCTAAATGGCGGGGCCCTTTCAGAGTAATTCTTCTAACTCCCACAGCTGCCAAGCTTGAAGGAATTCCTCATTGGATTCACCTGTCACATCTTAAACCGTTCATCTCCACGGCTCAAGATAATCCTTCATACATGGTAACTCTGATGGGACCTTGTTCTCTTAAGTTCCAAAGGACACTGGGTTCAGCCCCCTCTACTCCAGTCTAAGGAAAACAGTGGTCCCATCTGTCGCTGTGTTAACACACCCTCCTTTCTTTAAATTCATAAATAACCATCCAGCTGTCATTACAGATACCATCATCAAATACAGAGTCAAGGGCTCAGGTGGTAAGCAGATTCTTAACAGAGCTCCTTGACATAACAGGTCAGCCGCTGACTGCAGCAGTGGCCCCTGAAATGTTAAGGAATATATGGTTAAAATCTATTTCTTTTAAGATACTTTCTTTAAGCTCCAGGATGCCAGCCTGACCCACCTAAACAAATCAAACAGAAGCAGATCATTAACGGAATAAGTATCATGTATTTTTTTATCATTCTTAACCCCAGACCTCCTAAGACTCCACCACCCCGGATCTCCCCTCTAAGCCCACCCTAGATCTCCCCTTTAACCTCCTCTCTATTGCGACTTTTGTCTTCCAGCATGTTAACGATGACCCAGCTACCCAGAAAAAGCCAGACAGATGCGATTTCTTCAATCAGCCACCTCAGATGCCAGCGGATGGGACACCAGCCACGACCTCAAATGCCAGTAGGACATCGCCAGAATAATCGGACACTCCCTGGATCCCTTGAGGCCTAAAGCCAGCAGGAAGCACTCATGAGAGACCGGGCTATGCCCCCATTCCCTACCCTTTAAGGTCCCCCAATTTTTTTTAATCAAACCAAAAGGGTGAAATGTTGTTCCTTTTGGAAACTACAGCTCCCAGCATTCCCCTAGACTATGGATACCAGCACGCACAAGCGCAGGACACATTCCCAGAAGCCTATGCATTCCTCGTTAAAGGGCGAGGGTCGCCACGACCCCCTCCCTTTTTTCCCCCCCGGCCTCTCCTTTCATCTCCGCACACCTGTACCTACCTGCCATTAGCCCTCCCCCATTAAAGTGCACCCACGTGGGACTGCCGCGTGTCTGTGTCTCCTTTCCCC
>NW_004951523.1:0-3482 GCF_000317375.1 Microtus ochrogaster
ATATATATATATATATATATATTTGCAATACTGCTTGACCAATAGCTTAAGCATATTTCTGGTTCCCTCTTATATCTTAAATTAACCCATTTCTATTAACCTGTGTATTGCCATGTGGCTGTGGTTTACAGGCAAGGTTCCAGTCATCTGTCCCCACCAGCGGTTTACATGATTTCTCCTTTACTCTGCCTTCTTTCTCCCAGCATTCAGCTTAGTCTTCCTGTGCAGCTCCACTCTGCTAAGCCACTGGTCGAAACAGCTTTATTCATTAACCAATAAAAGCAACACATATATACAAGGACTTCTTACACCAAATATTTTTTTAAGGAAATACAGCTACATGAGTTGTTTTCTCCCAAAAATCAGGTCAAGGTAAATTCAAATAGAAAAACATCAGTGTTACTCACTAGGTGTCTAAGTCCCAATCAGATGTTGGGAGAGAGACGGATTGGTAAAGCATGGATTCTATCCTTCAGGATCTTATGGTGTGATAATGAAGGCATTCCAATTGATTAGCATCTAAGTAGGAGAAGGAAGGTAGGCATTTCCTGGTGATTCCCAGTAGCCCTTAGCTTTGTTTCCTGAGCATCTCCCAAGACTCGAGATATACGATAGTTAAGATGAAACAGAAATATTAGTTGTGCATAAATATTCCACAAACATGTGATAAAAGAAAAGCTTTAATCAATGGCAACAGTGTCAACTTTGCAAGTTTTCTAAAGCACAAGAACTGTGTGAACAGATTACCAAGGTCTTAAAGTATCTACTTAAGATAAGGTGGCCTCTACAGTAAGTTTTGTTACTCTCTCAGTAATTTTCAAGACCTTACCTGAAGTGGCTATATGACTTCAGGACCCATACAAAATGAATATGCAGCATCCCTTTTCTCAAGTGTAAAATCATCAGTGAACATGTCCATTCCCCAAACATCAGGAAAAATCCCTGGAAACACCGAGTCTGTGATCATGTGTCATGGCACACAAGATGTTATAGATTTAGAGAGGTCTCTGTTGCTTTGTTTTTCTGACTATCAATTATGGTATTTCCTAGGTAGATTTCACAGAAGTGGCTAGGTAGGTAGATCTGTGAGAAATATGACTGTTTATTGTGCATTTCATCTGTTTCTCCTAATATCAGACTTTGAACTTTCCCCTCCATCCACCCAGACCCTTTTTGAATCACACAATTATATCAGGCCCAGAGCACATAAAAGAATAATTCAATTAAGATGTAACACCTTGTACAACCATAACCAGCTAAAACACGGGACATGTTCATTTTTCGGTGGCAGAGGCCAGGCAACAGAACTCATCCTACAGAGAGTTACACAGTGTTCCATAAGTGGTGAGAAATGGAGTTTAATGTTAATTAAATGATGCCTGGGGTATAGATAGCAGCAAAGTTGGATCTGGGTCAAATTCCTTACATAGAATTTGTCAGCTAAAATTTGATCTTCTGAAATAACTCTTGAATCACTGCTGTAGAGATGATGAACCTGACCAGACAAATGCAGAAGGAAGTATATGCAGTGCCAGTGTATCAGCGAAAGCAAAGCCAGGCAATGGACCCAACAATTGAATCAGAGGTCACCATATCCATGTGGATGGAATGAGTCTGGATGAATGGTTCTTCCTTCAGGGAGACCAGTGGGAAGAAAGATTAATACCATCCTTGATTCCAATTCTAATGGAAATCTTAAAATTCTAAGTTGGATTATGCTCCAAAATATATGTTAAATAATATTTTATAAGCTCTAGATGTTTTATTTGTAAGCATCTTGGGGCTCCCGAAACAAAACAGCATTCATTCACCATTTGTCTAACTAATCTGCCCCTGCAGATGTTTTGTATCATTACAAATTCTAGACACTGAAATCTTGACATCCCTACCCAACTTCATGGTCACATCTTGAGAGAGTGATCAAGTCATGTAGGGTCACCTCCAACATAAGGGAAGTGCTTTTATGAAAAGGGATTGAAGAAAATTCCCTTCTGTCATGTGATGCACATGGGAAAAGCCAAGTATAAATTAATCATTTGATCACCCAAGATAGGATCTGCTAACTCCTTGTTTTGGATTTTATAATCTTCTTATCTGAGAATTATCAGTGTGTGTAGTTCTTTTAATACTCTAAGGCATTTTGTTATAGCATCAAGAGTTGACTGTAAAGACACCATAGACTAGGTTGCTAAAACAGCATAAATTTGTTCCTTATGGTTCTGGAGGCTATGGGTCAAAATTAAAGTTGCTGGCCAGGTTTACTTCTCCTGAGAGTGCTCTCTCTCTGACTTGTTAGAAGTCATTTTGCCCTGTGTTAAGGAGAGAGAGTGAATGTAGTCAGTCTCTTTCATCACAGTCCATGGCCCTCTCTTGGTTTTATCTAGTTAATTCCAAAGACCACCCCCTTCCCCACTGCCACCCAACACCATCCCAATGAGAGGCAGAATTTCTACATATGAATTATAGAAGGACACAAATCGTCAGTTCATACCTTCTCTCCATTCATGCTGCTCAAAGTTGTGCTCCCTGAGCTGTTATCTGCTTTACACTTCCTAGTTGCATGTAGATAGTTAAGCTCTACTTGCTCTATGCTATGCCTCTGAAGTAATGCCCAAAGAAAAGCCTCAGGATATAAATGAGACCAGCAAGGATTAGAGTTAGAGGTCTGGCAGGGTGTGCCTTAGACCACAGGCTGCTGTAGATTCGAACGAAACCAAAGCAGAAAAGGCATGGAGGTTGAGGCTATAGCAGCTGTACTCAGAACAAACAACTACATGTAGTTATGTAACTATTATCTATTAAATCTTCAAAACAATGGAACGGGTGAATCACAAAGACCTGAATGCTGTCTTCCTTCTTTCTGGTTCTCTGTTCTCTCAAGATGCATTTTTTATTTCTGGTAATTGCAGCCAAATGTTGTATGAATTTCCCTTAGAAACATGCTTCAAATATTTACAGATGATAGAATCAAAGGCTTCAAGGTAATTACAAGACCTGTATAGTTTATCCTTTTAAAAGGGTATTCTAATAATCAGTACATCTGCTGAGCTTTAATAATTTTCCAATAGCTGTCAGCCCAGGAGCCATTATTAAAACCACGTCACAGTGGGCTCTTCTTCATGAACACTCTCCACCTCAGTGAGAATGCCTTTAATCCAATTAGTCTGTGCCATTTAATTTGCTCAATGCAAATTACTGACATTTAATTGAATTCAATTAGACACAAATCAATAGAAATCAATTCCAAGTGATTAGCCTTAACATTCATCAATAGAATGAAATTTAAAAGGGCCAGGAGAAGACTTACCTGAGTTCTTGACATGTTTTTAAATTCCACTTTCAATTGTTCAGGTACAGTGCTGTTGAGAAGCATTTTGGAGGTTATGTGTTGATCCTAAAGAGGCCACTACAGCTATTGGAACTAAAGAGTGATCATGAAAAGATGTTTATAATTTTTGGTAGATGATTTAACTTCCAAACAT
>NW_004951524.1:0-440 GCF_000317375.1 Microtus ochrogaster
TTTTATTTCCTTCTCTTGTCTTATTACTCTAGCTAAGACTTCAAGAAGGTGTGGAGAGAGCAGACACCCTCGTATGATCTTTATTTTAGTGAGACTGCTTTGAGGTTTTCCTGTGAGTGTGATGTTGGTAGACAGTCTGTGGTATATAGCTCCTAATGTTAGTTTCTCCACGTGTTTATCAAGAAAGATGCTGGATCTTGTCAAAGTGCTTTTCTGCATCACGTTCATGTGATTTCTGTCCTTGAATACTTTTATGTGGTGAATTAGATTTATGGATTTATGTATGTTGAACTATCCCTGCCTCTCTGGTATGAAGCCAGTTTGATCTTTCTGCTATGTTCTCAAATTCAGTTTGCATGAATTTTACTGAGAATTTTTGTGTTAATGTTCACCATATATGTTGGGATATAATTGGTGTGTGTATATGTGTGTGTGTGTGT
>NW_004951524.1:2840-3481 GCF_000317375.1 Microtus ochrogaster
ATACAGAGATGGATAAGTGTAAGGCATTAAAGCATGAGGCCGGAGTGATAGGTCTGGATGGCTTGGCTCCCATGGTCAAGGCCGTGCAAACATCCGCAAAAACCGTGGCACCTCAAGCCTACAACGAGAACGGCTCCCCATTAAGGCGAGATGCAGATGGCATGAATACCCGGGCCCTATGAAAAGGCGTCCGATTCCATGGGGGGGGCTATAACCTAGCTGAATCGACTCACGGACAGGAGGGATTCAGCCTAGGTCAGGCCGCACCATAGTGGCGTGCTGCACCGTAGCAGCAGTTATGACGAAAAGAAGGAAGAAAAGGAATGAAAAAAGAAAAAGAGGGGGAGCTGGAGACCCTGGGCCTCCAGGTGCGGGTGAGCTGAGGGGCTGCCTAAGGCCAGCCGTCTCAGGCACAGGCTTAGCACAGGAGACAAGCCGAATTGAATGCCAGCGAAGGGAACAACCGAGGCCCTGAAAGCCCACGGTTGGAGGTCCCCCAGTCCTAAAAACCGTGAAGGGTTGCCGGGAGCTCAACGGTCAATCCCTTGGGTTAAAAGAGATGGTTAAGCTGGCTGAGATGGGGACACTCATGATTAGTTGATTTGTTGTTTGGAGGAGCTGCATCCAGGCAGATGGAACAC
>NW_004951525.1:0-1081 GCF_000317375.1 Microtus ochrogaster
GCTCTTTATCTAAAGCAGGTTTGTAGACTGGGGAAATGGTTCAGTGGGCACAGGGCTTATTGGGCAAGCATGAGGACCTGACTTTGAAAACCCAGAAGCTACAGAAATCCGGGTGTGTTGGCAATTTTGTAGTGCCAGTGCTCCTACAGGGAGATGGGAGGTTGAGACAGGACAATCCCTGGAAGCTCAGGGGACAGCTAGCCTATGTGTGTGTAGTGAACAGCCTTCAAACAAGGCTGAAGTCAGGGACTGACACAGGCCTCAGCATGTGCATACACACTCACATCCAGGAACACACACACTAAAAAAGTAATAAAATAGTTGTATGTTCTGATCACCCAGACGGTGCCTTCAAGTGTCAATGGTGAAATCTCTTCTGCTTTCAAGACAACAGGCATCAGTGTCTTTCTTCTCAAATTCCAAGGGTCAATCACAGCTGAGTTCCTTCATGAGCTCATTGGCAGGCCCGTCTTCCCTGCTGCCCTGTGCTTTCATGTATTATATGAATGGGCTGTGTGGCATCCTGATAGTGCCTTTAACCTTGGTACTCTTATTCTCTGATGGCCACGTATCTTTGTTTCTGTTTGAATGGCTGTCATTCCATTCAAATACACCCCTACCACCAGCTAACTTCCTCTTTTGTAACCTGATTCCATTTCCAGTGCTGTCTGGAGCTTGTTCTCTGCAAGGTGAGCCATGATATTTCTATTGCCAGTCTAGTGCCTTTCCCACATCTCTACAGTCCGGAGTCTCTCTGCTGGCCTGGACACTGTTGGATCGCCCTCCTCCCAGACATCCTTTTCTTTCACACCACAAAATTGGGATGATCTCCTCCAACTTCTCTTGCTCCCCCCATGCCATTTTTTTCCTTCCCTTTCAATTGTGGGTTTTTCCCCAACAGGGTCTTCTATCTCTCCTCTCTGTCTATGTACCATCTCCTTTGGGTAAGAAACCGATTTTATAAATCCCAGTGGAATGCGCATCAGTAGACCCCGGTGTGGTGGACAGTGTTACCCAGGTCTGCCTGTCGCTGATCCCTAACGCCCATCTCCACACACACTGCCTCACACTTGACAGCTGC
>NW_004951525.1:2246-3480 GCF_000317375.1 Microtus ochrogaster
ACCAGCACTAGGGGAACTGTATTATTTTCATACTGATTCATTAGCGTTTCTCTGGTTTTGCATACATGCCATTTCAGGTTACAAAGGGAGCTGTTTCAGGTTAGTATGGCACATGCTCAGATGAAGAGAACTGCTTAGGATGGGAAGGTAGAGAGCCTTAGGTGAGCCCCACATTTACACAGGGGATGCAAATCAGCTATGCCAGGAAAAGGTTGTTCTTTTTTTAACCTTAGGATTCTGGCTATCTGGAGCCCATACTTACGAGGGAAGAAGTTTAAAACTTTACATTTAAACCACTTAGAATGAGAGGATTTACAAAGATCCTGTTTAATGTTCAGCTGACACGTTGTCAAAAACATTTATCATGCAACCTTTTGAAGTTTCTTCCACTCCTTTCTAGTTATTAAAGCTCAGATTGCAGTTAGTTATCAACAACAAAGCAAACACGTGACAGAGTTTTTATAGTCAACTGTTTGGTTTCTGAACTACTAAGCAGAATTCACTTCTTCTGATCAGAAAAGTGATTAGTGACCTAGTTTTCATGCCGAAAGCACCCCGCAGCTGATTTTTAAAATCACTTCTGTATGGACCCAGAAAGAATGCCAGGGACTTGGAAATTTCTTTTCAAGTGTTTATGATGCTCCAAATTCTAAGAATGTTCAGCTCTGAGAATGTACCACTTTAAGTCAGAAAGGAATTCTTCCAGTGCAAACCAAGAAACAGTGACCTACATTATGGAGGCGAGTTCTCGGCAAGTTAGTCCCTAATGTAAATTTCTTCAGATTAAGAATACACAAAGTATATTCCAAGAACACACTAAGAATATATTAAGTTCATATTTTTGATCCAAGAGGATAATACATGTAAAATATTTTTTGAGTCTAGACAATGTGCTCAACATCATACGGGGGGTAGGGTACAAAGCAAAGCAAGTCTTGGTGGCATCGTTTAGGTGCTGACATTATCATACAAGGCATGTGATAAAGACAAAAAGCAGGAGGGCACATTAAGTGTCTTAAGCAGCCAATTGAGAACAAAAGGAACAGGGAAGAACAGAGAAAGAAGTTCAAAGACACCACAAGGAAGGAAGCAGATAAATCCAGAATGTGGAACAATCTACAGGACAAACTGACCTGCTTTCTGCAAGAAGTCAATGTCATGGCACCAAAGCAAAGAAAGGCATGCTTTAGATTAAGAAAGGCATAAAAGATGAAGATCAAATGCAATGTGTGCA
>NW_004951526.1:0-1266 GCF_000317375.1 Microtus ochrogaster
TTCTATGGTGATATGCAAAATATTCATCAGTATGGCTATAGGATAGGATCATTTCAGGTTCCCTATCCTCAGCTGCCCCAGGAACTAACTGGGGACCTCGCCTTGGGCAGCTGGAAGCCCCTCTAGGTCCAAGTCTCTTCCCACCCTAAGATGGCTCCCTTAATTAAGATATGTGCTTCCCTGCTCCCCTATCCAACCTTCCTGTATCCCAATCATCCCGTTGCCCCAAGTTCTCCCCATCCTACCCTTCTCACTTTTTTCTCCCCTTCTCCCCTTACTCCCCTCCCACCACACCCTTAAGATCCCGATTTTTTGCCTGGCAATCTTGTCAACTTCCCCTACCCAGGAGGATAGCTGTATGTTTTTCTTTGGGTTCACCTTCTTATTTAGCTTGTGTTTTTGAGACAGGGTTTCTCTGTAGCTTTGGAGCCTGTACTGGAGCTCTCTCTGTAAACTATGCTGGCCTCAAACTCACAGGGATCCGCCTGCCTCTGCTTCCCTAGTGCTGGGATTAAAGGTGAGCGCCCCCACCACCTGGCTTCTTGGTTTTCTTTCTTTTGTTTTGTTTTGGTTTTGAATATTTATTAGTAACAGTAAGTCACTAGCTGCAGCTACAGATATTATGTTCTAAACAGAATATACACATATAGAAACTCAAAGCTAAAACTTTTACTTCATTTATTGAACAGTGTTAATAGGAATCATTGTTCATTTTTAGTAAACATCATGTGTCATTCATTAACTATGATGAACATTCCAATTGCATGTCATTCATTCATTAAAAATATATGCAGTTAGTCTCAGAAGGGAAGCGTTAAACGTTTGTACATTAGTTTTAAGGATGAATCAGATTTCAGCCCTTAGTAAACTAACAGAAATATTGTGCACTTAAAAGAAAATTAGATAATAGATGAATGAGAATCCATCTAAGAACTATATGTTGGGCAATTTTTATTAATGGCCAGAGAGAGTAATATAAAAACGTTTTGCTAGACAAAGTACAAATTCTTTGAAGATTTGGTCATCCTAAGCTCCTGAGGTAATCATGTGCCTAACTAAAAGTAAAGACTGGGTGGAATTACAGTATTTCAGTAACCAGGGGTGTCCAGGATCATATCTAAGGAACCATCCTCCACTGTTAGGAGCCAATTTCCTCCTAAAATCATTGCAGGAACCATAGCCCTGGGGAGTCTACAGAGAACCCCACACCCATAATTGTGTTAGGAATAGTTCTATTGACAGAGCCTACCCCACACCCAAATTGGC
>NW_004951526.1:1756-3479 GCF_000317375.1 Microtus ochrogaster
CTAGTCCCAGAGTGAATAAAACTATACACCTCTCTCTCTCTCTCTCTCTCTCTCTCTCTCTCTCTCTCTCTCTCTCTCTCTCTCTCTCTCCTTTCTCATGTGAATACAACTGAAAGACCTGGATAAATCTAGATCCCTGTAGCAGGAAAAATAAAGCCAAAAATCAAAAATCAAGGTTCAGTGACTCTGTTTTAGGAACTAGCTGGAGATAAAGTTAGATTATAATCTTGAGAATAATCTTGAGAAACAGGGAGTTACCTCGATGTGATTATCACTGGTATTTTCGGAATTTTCAATGACGCCCTCCCTTCCCCTTTTGGATTACTGGGCTGTGGTTTCTTCCCTTAAAAACCCCTTTTCCCAGTTACTCGAGGTCGAACTCCTCCCCTGTGAGGGTTCTGAGTCTTGGCCCAGTGCACTGTTTCCTGTCGTGTCAAATAAACCTCTTATGATTGCAGCAAAGATGGTCTCTCGTGAGTTACTGGGGCGGGGAGGGGTCCTTGTTATCCCGAGACTTGAGTGAGAATCTCCCCATAACCGTCTTTCACACCATGACCAACACTCTCAAGTTCCTGCCACCGTCCACGATGGGCTCTCCCCACCATCCACGATGGACTGTACCTTGGTGCTGTCACCAAAAATCAATCCTTCCTTCCTTAAGTTAACCATGTCGAGTGTTTTGTTGCATCAGTGAGACAACTAATGAATTAATTGTAGACTCAGGCATGAGAACTTTAGTAGGGAAGATCAATCTGCTATTTTGAGTATCTGTCCCTTTCAGGAATCTCTCCGTTGTCTTCTATTACCAACCTATTATTGAACTTCTCCCCAGGAACTTAGTAGAAGATAACTTTAGGTTGAATTCATCTTCATTACATAACAATCCATAATGATTGTTCTAGCCTCTTCGAAGCAATGCACTTAAACTACAGGGATTGTTTTTAAGTTTCTTATATCGTATTAGAATATTCTATTTGCCTGAGCATTTCTCTATGACTGCTCTTATTCATGTTAGCAAAGACAGACTGCAAATATCTTCAGGCTAGGGACTTGGCCTAGAAATATCTTCTGCCCAGGGATTATAGCCACTGAAAAGGATAAATATCATAATAGACATATTAAAATATATGTGGCATACTGATCAAATGGTCATTATTCAATTCAAATGAATTAGTACTTTATAAAACATCCAAGCAGCTGAACAAACCTGCAGTTATGTGAGATGTTGCATGTGAGAAATTCCATCTGAATGGCCATTTTGTATTAGTTTTAGATTTAGAAAAAGTTACTTCCTTTCACTATAACTTTTAAAGAAGCGATACATTTTTATCACAAATTCTGTATTAAAAAATGTTAGTACATCCTGTAAACTAAGGTTTTTTTTCTTTCTTTTCTTTTTTTTTTATTGAGAAAAGGAAAAAAAAGTTTCTGCCTCCTCCCAGCCTCCCATTTCCCTCCCCCTCCTCCAACCCTTCTCCTCTTCCTCCCACCCTTCTCCCCCTCCCCCCACTCTTCTCCCCAACCCTCTCCAGTCCAAAGAGCAGTCTGGGTTCCCTGCCCTGTGAAAAGAACAAGGTCCTCCCCCCTCGGTCCATATCTAGGAAGGTGAACAACCCAACTGGCTAGGCTCCCACAAAACCAGAACATTAAGTAGGATCAAAACCCGGTACCATTGTTTTTGGCTTCTCAGCAACCCTCATTGTTCGCCATGTTCAGAGAGTCC
>NW_004951527.1:0-401 GCF_000317375.1 Microtus ochrogaster
CAGGGAACCCTGATTGCTCTTTGGGCTGATGAGGGAGGGGGACTTGATCTTGGGAGGGGGAGGAAAATGGGAGCCGGTGGCGGGGAGGAGGCAGAAATCTTTAATAAATAAATAAAATAAAAAAATAAAAAATGGTTCACTGAACTGAACAGATAATTCTCAACAGAAGTTCAAATGGCCAAAAGACACTTAAGGTCATGTTCAACCTCCTTAGCAATCAGGGAAATGCAAATCAAAAAACTTTGAGATACCATCTTACACCTGCCAGAATGGCTAAAATCAAAAACACCAATCAAAAATTCCAGCCTTTGCTAGAGAGGATGTGGAGTAAGGGGCACACTCATCCACTGATGGTGGGAATGCAGACTTGTGCAACCACTTTGGAAAGCAGTGTTTCGGTT
>NW_004951527.1:1571-3477 GCF_000317375.1 Microtus ochrogaster
TGGATGGAGGGGGGAGGACCTTGGACTTCCCACAGGGCAGGGAACCCTGACTTCTCTTCTGACATGAGAGGGAGGGAGTGAGGAGTGGGGAGTTGGGGTATGGGTGAGGGAAAAGGGAGGCAGAGAGGAGGCAGAATTTTTTAAAAAAAAATAAAAAAGGATATTTCCTTCTGTGATTGTTCACATCCTACAGCACAACGAAGACACCTTATTACTCTTAAATGTCAGGAAATTTCAAGGCTTTTAAAGCTCTGTGTCGAGAACCAGGGATGGAGATCGGATAGTCTTTACTATGCCACCCCATGCTTGCAATCTTCTCTAAAAGGAACACAGGAGAAAACAGCTCTTGAAAGGAAAACCTCAACACTGAACCAATACTAATATTATAAGAATTCTGTAGAAAGTAAGGCAGAGAATAACATGAAATGCTTCAGGAGATGGGAATGTTAACTATGCTGATTTCATCATGACACATTGTATACATGTATTGAATTATCACAGTGTACCCTATAAATATGAACAACTATTATCTGCCAAAAATAAGAGAGGAGGCAGGAATTTTCATTCTCAGCTCCTAGCACAGAACTCATAAATTCTTAGAGATTCCTCAGTAACAAATACAATATGGGCATGCCTTAACATTTGGCCTCAGTTCCTTGCTCCATAATACATGAGATTCTCAGAGTAAAAGAGTCTTGGAATCTCTCAAGTATTCAAACTTGCATGCTGATGAGATGACGGTGACTAAGCTTTCCAGGTAGCATTAAGATATGGCTGGTCCCCAGCAAACAAAAACAAAGAAACCATACAGGACATGCATAGAGAGCCACATCTCATAACTTTCAGGGACACAATGGGAATTGGAGATTAAGTTAATCACCAATGGTCAGTTACTAATTAATAGTCTATATAACTGAACTTATTTAATGATTTTAATTAACAGAAACTGGAAAATTTTCTGATTGGTGAATGCACTCAAATGGTAGGGCACTGCAACTCACTGGGGACAGCACCTCCCGTATCTTGTACCCTTATAGACACTGTCCCGAGTATCACCTCATCTACCCTGTCACTCACAGACTTTAGAAAATTTTATTATTATAGCATTTAATTTAGTAACATCAAAGGGTTTCCATGGCTTCTTTTGAGTATTTGTAACAAATTCCTGAACATGAAATGGTTGTAGAAAGCAGAGATTAGAAGCCGAGTCAGAGAGAAGGGTTAGTAACCCGAAGATACCCCCATGTGTGATTGTCATCTTACACTAGAGACAATCTTGTGACACTCAGTCCTTAAACTATGGAACCTTTACTAGCTTTGCTTAGCACGGTATTGGAAATAAATGGTAGGCCATGTACATGGTGTTTTCAGAGAACTGAAAAGAACTTTTTTTTTAAAAGCATGGACACATTTATTGTCATGTGAACTGAGGAACTGTTTTCATTTACTTGGTACTCAGAGGATATGGGGGACTACTCAGAAAAGACAGGTGGTTTTCGAGTCAAGGTTTCTCTGTAGCTTTGGAACCTGTCCTGGAACTAGCTCTTGTAGACCAGGCTGGCCTTGAACTCAGGGAGATCTTCCTGCCTCTGCCTCTGCCTCCCAAGTGCTGGGCTTAAAGGGGTGCACCACTACTACCCAGCTATGACATGATTCCTATAGGACCCCCAAAAACAAGTTTCTCAGATGCAAGACAGCAAAAAGGGGAGTCTCACAAAAGCCAGCAGTATGTACTTCCAAATAGGAAGGAGCTGCTGTCTGGGACTGAGAGCAGGAGTTAACCTTTTGCTAATCAACCCAACTAAAAAATAGGGCACTGAACTGAACAGAGAATTCTCAACAGAAGTTCAAATGGCCAAAAGACACTTAAGGTCATGCTCAACCTCCTTAGCAATCAGGGAAATGC
>NW_004951528.1:0-453 GCF_000317375.1 Microtus ochrogaster
CAGTGATTGGAGACTGGGGTGGAAGGAAGGAGGAGAGAGCAGGAAGAGGGGAGGGACTGTGATGTGGTATATGTGTGTGAAATGAGAAAAGATTGCTCTAAAAAATTAATTTAATAAAATATGAAAAGGAAAGTAGGTGATGTTCTAGTTGGAAGAAACAGATCTTGGAGGACATAGTGGAAAGTATATATGTTGTCATTTACCACATGCTACCCATCCCTCCTCATGTATGACATAGATTATAACCTCTGAAATTGTTATAAAAGAAATATTACCACCCTCTAAAAATATCATACACAGTGTGGGCTTGATTTCTCAAAGAAGGATCCCCATTGTAATATTTCTTTTATTCCCATGATGACATGTAATGGCAATCATTAAAACATTACCAAATAGAGGCTTTGCTCACATATTGTCAGGGTTCCTCCTGTATTTAATTTTCCTTATTCTGAC
>NW_004951528.1:553-1263 GCF_000317375.1 Microtus ochrogaster
TTTCTTACTTTTCTCTAAAATATGTCCATAAAAGTTAAGGGTTGTGGATTTAGCTCAGTGGTAGAGTGCTTGTGTAGCAAGCCCAACACCTTGGGTTTGGTCCTCAGTTCTGGAACAAAAATGGCCGTCATTTTATTTTCAGAATATCTATCATGTTACATATTTCTGGACCAGAATCGCTTGCTTCTACATTACAATAACCTTTATCACCATGCTCGATTCATTCCGTTTCGTCAAACCTTTCTGTATTATCTGCTGTATCCAGGGTTCCTTGCTCCTTACTGGAGTTCTACGCAAAACCTAGAGAATTTCTTTAGAGAGCTTTTGAGGGGCCTACAATGCCAGGGCTGCCTGAATGACCAGTATTTCTTCCACCTAACCTCACATATCAGTCTTAATTAATAGTGAGACCACTGAGAAACCATTGGATTGGAACTAAATGTGAGGGCTATATCCAGGATAAATGGTCCAGATTGAAGGAACTACAGATACTGGAAGAAAAATTCTGAGTTCTTCACCCATACCTAGTTCTCTGACTTATATGGAAAAAAGGAGTCCATCCTTCCTCCAGTGGAAAAAATAAAATATGAAAACTGTATATACTCTGTCTGTCCGTCCGTCAGTCTGTCCGTCCATTCATCCATCCATCCATCCGTCCGTCTGTGTTTCATTCTCCATATTTTCCCACCCAAAATATTGGTAAGCCATAT
>NW_004951528.1:2938-3477 GCF_000317375.1 Microtus ochrogaster
AATAATACAATGGCCATCTTTGAACTTTCTTTTATTTTCTGTACTGAGACAAAGGCTTAGGAGGCTTTTTCTTTCACCATCAGGCTGTCTCCTCCAGCTGTCCAGTTTAAGACAGATATTCACAGTCAGTTCTGAATATGGTCACCTGAAGCTGAAGGTGATCACAGTTCTTTTCTTTTTTGATCACAGTTCTTGTGAGTGAGCAGTGGTTATGTCATGTTCAAAGACAGCATGTCACAGCAGTCCTCTTCACCCTCCGGCAGGACATTCAGGACCCATTTCCATGACATCCCCCATATCTAGGGGGGAATGGTTGCTCTACAGGACCCATTTAGGAATGAGCATTCAGGGGAACTCCAACATTTTAAATTATGAGGCTGTGCATTTGCTGCTGTGAACTCCATAAAGAAGAACCTCTCACCAAGGCTGACAACTAAAGTCATCTATCCATAGATATGGAAATATTTTCAAATCATTACTCTTGTCACACAAAGTAACAACAGCAGCATCATCTTAAAGGAATATATGACTCATCCAGC
>NW_004951529.1:0-834 GCF_000317375.1 Microtus ochrogaster
AAAAAAAAAAAAAAAAGAGTATGGCTGAGGGGGAATATGGTAAGTGTGACAATCACGTGGAGGGGGTAATCTGAATACTTAATGATGGACCTAAAAAACAGTATGTGCTAAGAATAGGAATTCAATAAGCTGAACACCCTGAGCGAATTACCACTAACACAAGACTTACTAGACTTGACTTTTTCTTATTATGCTTGTGCTTAGAGGGTTTAAATTTCTACTATTACATGAAATTTCACAGAGATGATTTCAATGTAACAAATTCTGCTAAGACCAAAATTTTACATTTACTTAAGCAGTCTATAGGGAAAAACTGATAGCAAGAAGCAGCTTACCTGGGTCACTGCCTAAAATAGTCCATGATGCAAGAACTCTAAGATGCAGAGATACATTAAGGTACAGAAAATTAAATAAAAATGCACTAAAGAAGGAAAAGGTTACGCACTTCCAATTTATGTTCTTTCTCTGCAAGGGCTTCCTTTTGACAACGAAGAAAATCTGCTAACATTCGAGTGAGCTGTTTTCTATCATCTATTTCTGCCGCCAGTCTGCCATTATAATCTGCCAGCAACATACAAGCATCCTCTACCATTTTAGAAAGCCTTTCTCCAGATTCTTTATCTAAGAAAAGCACAAGGTAATACAATTAATGCACAACAAAACAAAGACAAGCCGCTCCCACACCCACCTCCAAGATTACCCTGTGGACCTCACTCTTACCTGTTATTTTCTCAAGCAGGGACACTTCTTGGACTTCAACAGGCAAAGAAGCTATCCTTTGATGAACTGCTGCATCACCTGAGGCTGCATTTTCTAAATCTTGTAATGCTCTAA
>NW_004951529.1:2474-3476 GCF_000317375.1 Microtus ochrogaster
CTGTGGTGGTTCACTTGGGGACCCCAGAGAGGAACAATTTTCATTCTCATCCACCTTTATTTGGTCATAAGTCCGCTTCCTGGTCTTCTTATCTCCATCTGATTTAAAAACAGGAAGTCTATGAAAGATGTGTTTTCCTGAGAGCCAGAGAAAAGAGATCAAGACCCTATACTTACAGAGTGCGTGCTTAAGTTGGTCTAACACATCATCCTCATAGACGGATCGCTCTTCCCAAATAGACAGCACTCTGCCAAGGTGCTTCTTACAACTTTCATCAGTTTCACTAAATTAAAAAAAAAAAAATACTGACAGTAAAAATGTATAGTGAACACTACCACAAAGTTGATTTAAAATGGGACCAAATGCTGGCTCCCAGCAAGAGCTACTCAGGTGTGCTGAGCACCGTCAGCAGCAGCTCAGTCAAGGTGTGATGCAAACACCATCCTTGCTTCCCTTAAGAACTCAGTAACATCTATACAGAGAAACCCTGTCTCATACAAAAACCTAAAAGAACAAAAAACTCAGTAAGAGAACAAAGCAAATCAAATGGTTTTAATTGTCAAATTTTCAGAAGCAGACTCTAGGGCTTACAATGATGGTGCTCGCAAGTGAAAGGAGCTAAAGGACAGTGCACGTTTTAAGTTTGCTGAACCCACCACTGTCTTAGGCACAGAAAGCAAGGGGCACTTCCCAGCAGCTGTTGTCCATAAGCATTATGAATGAGGACGTGGTACTACAGACAGCACCCTGATAGATCCAGACCAGTCAGAGAACAGGGGTACTATCTGAGGAATAAAGGCAAAATTGGCCAGGCGGTGGTGGCGCACACCTTCCCAGCACTCGGGAGGCAGAGGCAGGCGGATCTCTGGGAGTTCGAGGCCAGCCTGATCTACAAGAGCTAGTTCCAGGACAGGAACCAAAGCTACAGAGAAACCCTGTCTTGAAAAACATAGATAGATAGATAGATAGATAGATAGATAGATAGATAGATAGATAGATAGA
>NW_004951530.1:0-547 GCF_000317375.1 Microtus ochrogaster
GGGATAGTTCATTGTCCCACTACCCCAGTGCCCCAAGTCACACACTGTCACCCACATACAGAGGACCTAGCTCAGTACCATGCTGATGGGAATGCGAACTTGTATGGCCAATTTGAAAAGCAATATAGAAAATTCTCAGAACATAGGGGATCAATCTACCTCATGACCCCCAGCAATACCAATCTTGTGCATATACCCAAAGGATGTTCAATCATACCACAAAGACATATTCATAGCAGCATTATTCATAATAGCCAAAACCTGGCTAATGGATATTAATGATAAGTTTCTACTATAAGACAATGCTGGAATTTATTCTAATAGGATAAATAGTTGAAGGATTGAATTAGGAAATGGTAATTTTTATATTAAAATAGGTATTGTACTGTGACACTAAAAACACATTAGAAATTTTAAGCTACTTTTTCATTGTTGAATCATCAAGTAAACAATTGCATAAGGAAATATACCAGGAGAAAAGACCTAATACTATTCAATGTGATTAACTGATAAATAAAGAGGAAAAGGATTATCTTTGAGTCCCAGT
>NW_004951530.1:1677-3476 GCF_000317375.1 Microtus ochrogaster
AGAAGCAGAATCGTATATAATTAAAATGTTTACTGCTTTTCCCATGAGATATAAGCCACTGACATTTTCCAGACTGCAAGCCAAGAAATGCTTGGGATTATACAGATGTCCTTAGCCACCTACAATTGCTGCGGGATGAAAACCCAGCTTAGACACAGTTCAGAAAATACCGATTGGATAACCTTTCTTTAGAACTCGAGAATTAAAAAGTTAGGTCTGATGAGAATTAATGGTAAAGTGAACATCTCATCTGTTCTCAAAGCAAATCAAAAATCCGTTTCTTCTTTTTTCATAGACTTTCAGGAATACTTGCTCTCATCTCTATTTGAGTCTCCCAAGGCAAAGTTATGGACTGTGTTGTGCCCTTCTTTCTCTACTCTTCCCAAACGTTCTGAGCGCTATACACATCCCTGTCCCACTCTGACCCATCATCACGGTGGCATCTGTAAAAATGTGAATATTGTCCTGACTTCAGCTTACCTCGTATGCATTTATTCTTAATTCTGCATCCCTTCATCCAAACCGTATTTATTGAGTAGCTGCCTTGTTCCAAATGCCTTTACAGTAACTGGGAACATAACAGTAATTAAAAAGGAAAAGCAAACACAAGACAGTGTCTATTTTCATGATGCTTATATTCTGATAGAGAGAGTGGCAAACAATAAATAATGAATTGGAAAAATGTGCATTGCTTTCTTCATGGTGAACACCAGGAAGAAAATAAACCAAGAGGAAAAAAAAAGAGTTCCAATACAAAGAGTAATTTGAGCCTTCGCATTCAAAAAAATCATCTTGCAAATCTGTGTTTCCTTTTTTTCTCCTGGGATTGCTGGGGTTCTCTTTCAACATCAAGTGCAGATGACTGGCTCCCTTATTCAGACAAAGATCAGTTTATTTCTCACAGCCCATTGTGTTGTATAATGGCATCTTCTGAATTTAAACCATCCATCCATCCTTGGGGGAAAATTCTCTCGATACAGGATGTACAAGGGGAGTGAGACACCAGGACACTTGAGGATTGGATGTTCTAAGGTGAGTAGAAACGGTCCGCCCTATAGGAAAGATGGTTAAAACAGGACATAAACAACTGAAAATAACTTCAGAATATCCCTGAAATTCTTGAGATTCTCTAGGTTTCCCCCTCCCCAAGATTATTATTCAATAAGGACTGCTGAGAGTCGCTCTCTAAGCCAGCAGTTCTCAACCTGTGTGTGGAAACTCCTTTGGGCATTGAAAGATAGGCTTCACAGATCACCAAAGACCACCTGCACATCAGATATACACATTATGATTTATAAAAATAGCAAATGTACAGTCATTATGTCTCAATGGAAATAATTTTATGGGTTGAGGGTTACCACAACATGAGGAGTCGTATTAAAGCTTTGTTAGGAATGTTGAGAACCACTGCTCTCCACTGAGGTGCTTAGAAAAGACACAGACTCTGCAATGTGGAAGACACAGAGAGCAGCCAAGCCATCTAAAAGAAGGGAAAACCGCTTGATCCTTAGAAGAAACATGGGCCTGACAAACTACCTGCATGAAGCTCACACACACCAACTGAGCGACGGAGAAAGGGCACCCTTCTACCTGTTACTCTACCACCAGGCTGCTCAATCTGCCCCAGGTTTCCAGCTTCCCTGAACTGTCACCATGCAGGGGTGGGCTTTGGTGATACAGCTGTCTTTTTGTCATTTTTGCTCTTATAAGCAGTCCTTCACCCATATTCCTGTAAGAAACCCAATGAAACTTATTGAACCACTATGTTGGACTTAGTGCTATTCAAACATTGACTTGTT
>NW_004951531.1:0-924 GCF_000317375.1 Microtus ochrogaster
GCCAACATAATAAATTTTTGATGAATGTTTAATCAATCTGTTTTCAATTATTATTCCTTATGATTTCCAAATTCTCATGCCTTCACATGCACTGGTGTAGGGATAAGTCCCGCCCCTTAGGGGGTGTGTTCGCCTCGGGCTAATGTTTGCATATAAATTTGGCGAGCGTGCTCCCAGCTGTGGCTGCTGCTTTTGCTTTCCTGGTCTCCACAGGAATGGTGGTTCTGTAAGTCTATTAAAGCTGTATATATGTATTTTTACAATCTGTCTGCATTCGTTTACACTGTTACATTTTGGCGCTCAACGTGGGCCACGAACCCACAACGCTGAGATTAAGAGTCTCATGCTCTACCAACCATTTGTTGAAATAGGGGCGGCGGGGCTGCGTCCCCAGCACCCCAGCTGCTTGGCTAGCTTATGCCCCGAAATAATTACATGGACACTGTATTCTTTTAAACACTGCTTGGCCCTTTAGCTCTAGCCCTTACTGGCTAATTCTGATATCCTGATCAACCCATCTCTAATAATCTTACCGGGAAGATTCTAGCCTACGTCCATCCTGGGTCGGAGCTTCATCGCGTGTGCCTCAGAGAGCAGAGCTATCCCCGCGTCCGCCCAGGATCCGGGAGCATGGCATCTCTGCTCCAGAGAGCAGAGCTGTCAGTGTGAGCTCACTTCCTCTTCCTCCCAGCGTTCTGTTCTGTTTACTTCTCCCACCTATGTTTTAAACTATCAGGGCAAGCAGCTTCTTTATTTAATTAACCAATGACCTTCCTCCATCACACTGGAATGCCAAATTCTACTCCTTTGTCGCTCCCCTATGTTCAGTCATTTAAATATGACTCTAAAAGAGTCACAATGACACTCTCAACCTTAATTTTTTTAGTGAAATTGTCAAATAGCTAGATCATAAAAATAAAAATT
>NW_004951531.1:2479-3475 GCF_000317375.1 Microtus ochrogaster
TACATGCCTATTATTTGTTTCATTTTTCTTAAAGAGTGACTTCCTTTTCCTTACTTATATATACCTAATTCCTAAGGCTAATTGTAGTAATTCAGTAAAATTCTGCCAGATAAGTAAGTTATGATTCATGTCTCTTTCACTTCACATGCACTCTAATTTTAAAATTGTTGTCAAAGGGCTTTGAAGCTCTCATTCACACTGTTTTATAAATCTTCACTAATAGTTTTTATTTTAAAAATAATTTTTTTTTGGTTTTTCTAGACAGGGTTTCTCTGTGGTTTTGGAGCCTTTCCTGTAACTAGCTCTTGTAGACCAGGCTGGTCTCGAACTCACAGAGATCCGCCTGCCTCTGCCTCCCGAGTGCTGGGATTAAAGGCATGTGCCACCACAACCCGGCAATAATTTTTATTTTTATTCATGTTATAATTTAGGAATCATTTAAATACAGGTATTCCCAAGATTATAAACATATTCTAGCCACCATTTGGAGTTGTATTTGTTTACTATTAAATGCATCCTATTACATTAATTCAGCAAAGCAATGCTTGGAGAACATAATACATAATCATCATCCTATTATAGCTGCCAATATAATTGTGGGACAATAGCAAACTTTTTATAACTTTATAGACAAAACCAGAACTGCTTGGTAATCAGGTTTAATTTTTCAGGGTATAACTCCTAATAATTTAGCTAACTATATCTTTTAGAACTGAATGTTAAACCCTTGAAATGATTCAGAAAATGTTGAGTTGCCCAGGAATACCCCATTTTAAATATTATTGCTAAACTGCTGCTATAAGCCAAATGTCATACTTTTCAGAAAAAGTTTAGCATTTGCAACATACATTTTCGCATAATATAGCAATTAAGATCTTAATTTACAGAGATGAAAATATTGCCCATTTGCCGGGCGATGGTGGCGCACGCCTTTAATCCCAGCACTCGGGAGGCAGAGGCAGGCAGATCTCTGTGAGTTCGAGACCAGCCTGGTCT
>NW_004951532.1:0-524 GCF_000317375.1 Microtus ochrogaster
GCGGTGGTAGTGCTAATTCGTGGAGACAGTATGGTGATGTTGTAGTGATGATATCATGGTGGTAGTAATGACTATTATGCTGGCAGTTTTATAGAGATGATAATAGTAGCAGCAATGGCTGGGGGAGGGAGACGGCAGGGTAGACAGATATTATTTCCATTTGCAATAATGAATGTATAATGATTCTCAAATTGCACCTAGCTTTCTAAGTCAGTGCTGAGAATTCAAAGTGAGTCTCACGTATGTGCGCAAGCACTCCGTCAGCTGAGCTATGATCCTGGCCCACACTGGCCCCATTTTGTAGGGGTTAAAGTGAGCCTGACAGGCTTTGCCTTCTGCCACCAAATCTGCAAATGGCATAGGGCACAGTGAGCCCACACTACGGAGCGAGCCAGTCTGCTGGCTGAACTGGGTCCTGAGCCACAGAGCAAACCAAGGCCTGCAGCAAGGCTGGTGGTGGTGCCAGTGCCTTGGATGAACCTGGATGGTCATACTGGGGGTTCCTGGGGCTTGCACCTAGCTTT
>NW_004951532.1:2319-3475 GCF_000317375.1 Microtus ochrogaster
GGGTTCCTGCACACTAGGGCTGTGAAAGGGGGCCGAGGAGGATGGAGGGCGCCATCTGGCCAAGTCACCAGTGGCCTTAGAACGTCACCCACAGAGACAGGAGGGTTCTCTGGAAACAGGCATCCTCACAGAGGGTCCCTGAAGGGTGACGCACACTGGAACCTATGTGACAGTTCCCAACACAGGGCCATCTCCAGATCAGGGGCTGACTGCTGAGCATGCAGCAGCTAAGTATGCCAGCCCTCCCCTCTCCCCACCCCCTTCACCATCACCCGCATCTCCCCAGTGGGACATTCGCTCTGGCTTCCTGTCTGGTTACCATCAGACTTAGCTGAGCCCCAGGGAGTTCTGAAACCCAGGCCTGAACTCTGCTGGGTCCACGTCTCTGCAGCCCTGCTCTTAAGAGTCTGCTTCTGCCTCTGCCAACAGGAGCAGAGCCCAGGAAGGATGGGTTACTACATTGATCCCCAAGTCCCCGTGTCTGGCTCGGCACAGGGTTAAGGTGTCCTCCTCGTGCTGAAGGACCATCCCTGTATCCCAAAGGATCACCATGACTTCAAACTCTTACCTCCATCGGCTCCCACATCCTCAAGAGTTTATCCTGGACCCAGAGTGTCATGTGGCTTCACCATTCTTTGGTTCCTCCCAGGAGGGTTTTCACGGTCTTGGCTCACTTGGGCATCTCCCAGCAAGCTGGCTCCAAAGCCGGTCTTCTTCTCCCTTACACCCCATGGCTGTGGAGGAAGAGGCAGTGCTCTGGTGTGGTCTGAGTTTCCCCGTGAATCCCTTTCCAGCTCTCACCCCTCCCACCTCAGCATCTCTAACCACCTTCTGAAGCTAAGGGGCAAGCTCTGGGCTGACATAATCCTGACAGGGCCCTAATGGCCTCAACCCAGGCCAGAAATCAAAATGTTTCTTCTTAGTAAAAGCAGACGAAATACTACATGCTGTTTAGAGTTGGCCCAGGGGACGACACTTTCTACTTCAGGCCAGTAACTATTCCAGTTGTTTTTACAAAGCCAAGCCTGTCCCACCAACACATCCCCTTCCCCTGGTCCCCAGGCCCACCTTCCCATGACCAGAGCATACACTGGCTGGCTAGGATTAAACATCAGCTGCTTTCTGAACTGGAGGGGTCCAGCTACTCCTCTCCACA
>NW_004951533.1:0-491 GCF_000317375.1 Microtus ochrogaster
AAGTTCTTTATATATTTTGGAGATCAGACCTTTGTCTGCTGTGGGGTTGATGAAGATCTTCTCCCATTCAGTAGGTTGCGTTTTTTGTCTTAATGACTGTCCTTTGCTTTACAGAAGCTTCTCAGTTTCAGTAGGTCCAATTTATTCATTGTTGCTTTTATTGTCTGTGCTACTGAAGTTATACATAGAAAATAATATCCTGTGCCCATGTGTTGCAGGCTACTTCCAACTTTCTCTTCTATCAGGTTCAGTGTGGTCAGGTTTATATTGAGTTCTTTAATCCATTTGGACTTGATTTTTGTGCATGGTGATAGATATGGATCTATTTTCATTCTTCTACAGGTTGACAACAAGTTATATCAGCACCATTTGTTGAAGATGCTTTCTTTCTTCCATTGTATAATCTTAGCTTCTTTCATAGGTTTGTGGATTAATATCCAGGACTTCAATTCGATTTTATTGGTCAATGTCCCTGTTTTTATGCCAATACC
>NW_004951533.1:927-1466 GCF_000317375.1 Microtus ochrogaster
TCAGCTGTAGGATTTCTCTGGTAGAGTTTTTGGGTCACTTATGTACAGTATCATGTCACCTGCAAATAACCAGTTCGACATCTTCCTTCTTTCAGCAATGCTTTTCTCTGTACTCACAACAAAACACTGTGTAACAACCATTACAAAATAAACTGTGAATTTCTGAAACCATGAAATAGGCAGCAAGACTGGAAGGCAGGGAATTTTAATGTGGTCAGTGAGACAAGAGGAACAGTCAGGCAATGTTCTTCAAGGACATTTTATCTTGGACTTTTTGAATAAGCAAGTCACTTGACTAGCATGTAAGTAGAGCCAGGCACACTGGCCCTCTCGGAACATAAAAGAACCAAAAAAAAAGCCATGTTTTCATAAGCATGGAGAAGATATCTAGGCAAAGTTACCAGTGGTTCTGACACTGGGGCGTGGGTCTAGGGCGAGGGGATAGTGTGGTGAGAGATAGGTGGGGAGGCAGTGAGGCCACAGTAGGACCTCCTTGGTGATAGGCTTTATTCTTGGGCCTGAGGGAAGGCCTCCATTCC
>NW_004951533.1:2862-3474 GCF_000317375.1 Microtus ochrogaster
TTCTCTTTATCCTTGACTATCTCTGGAACTTGTTAGAGTAACAAACACTTACACCCTTACCCAAGCAGTAGTGATTAACATATCAGAGGGGTCTGCATATTTCCTTGTGCCCAGAGCTTCATAATAAAAATAGTTAAAAAGAAAAAACCAAAAAGGCAGAAACCTATTAATAGGTTATCTTGCTATATAGTTCATCCAAACAATTTTTTCCTCCTCAAATAACCATAATGTTTGTTTCTCTCCCTCATATATTTGAATCTTGTGTTTCTTTGTCTTATCTTATTGCTTAGGCTAGGAATGCAGTCTCATCCTGGCCAATCTCAGGTTCAGAGGCCACTTTGAGTTGTCGTTGCTGGAGAGGCCTCTTTAATTCTGCCATTAAATTCAGTGCTTCCCTTCGGAGTTTTTTTGTGTCCCTTGCGTTGGACAGCTTTCATAATTCCATGTCAGTTTTTACTAGGAAATGATGTGTAGTTCTGTAAAAGTGTGTATTCAACATCCACAGAGACGGTTATGCGGTTTTCCTCCCTAACCTATTAACAGGGTAGAATTATTAATAGATTTCCAGATAGTAAACCACACTTACTTTCATGAGAAAAAGCCTTGCTTCCT
>NW_004951534.1:0-561 GCF_000317375.1 Microtus ochrogaster
TCAAAAGGAAAAATAAAAATGGTGACTGGCTTTATTATTTCTTTTCCTGCCAAATTTAGATCAGAATTCGAATCCATGCATCCTCAAAAAAAAAAAGAAAGAGAGAGAAGCCCAAACTGCTCTGAAACAAATAGCTTTCCTTTAGCCATAAGAAGCCAAAGGAGCACGGACGGACTCATGAGCCAGGGTTTGCTGTGGAACTGAAGTCAGCAAAGCCATGGGCAGAATTCTGACACCGCCCCCCACAGATGCTACCGCCCAGAGTCCCAGTGGTGGGCTGAATGGTGGCTCATGGTACATCTGTCCCATCCTGCTCCCTGGGGCATGTGGTTGCGCAGATGCGATTAGCATCATGAGATGAGCTCATCCCGGGGTAGCTGAGCTCCCTGGAAGAGGATGACAAGTCTGGGAAGAGCGCTAGGATGGAGCCCCGAGGCATGCAGGGATGGAGACAGCAATGTGCTCGTCCTGCAATCCCAGCTCTGGGAGGTAAGATACAGGGATCTCTGGGGCTTGCTGCCCTGCCAGCCCAGCCACTGGAGTTCCAGTTCTCACACACCC
>NW_004951534.1:1256-3473 GCF_000317375.1 Microtus ochrogaster
CAGTGGGCTTGGCAGCCATGCCAGTTAATTCCCTTCACACGCATTCACAGGGGCAAGGGAAGCCTAACGGCCCATATTAACATCATCTGCTCCCCCATGTATGACCCGGCCTACGAGATATCACTAAGGCTCACAGGGATCATTTATTAGGCAATATTTTCAGCTCATTCAACTAAGCACAATGGTTATGTTTAGCCATACACATGAGCAAGCTCCACGGCCTAGAACAACCCTCCTGATTGGCTAATGGGATAGCAAAACTCTAGCTCCTTTGTCGGCCTGTCGGGGCAGAAGAAGCAAGAGAGGTTGTCCTGGTTGCAGAGGTGACCATGAGGTGGAGGGTGTGGCCGCCACCCGTGAAGACTGAGTCGGGCACAGCAGCTGCTTAGAAATCTAGGAAGCAGCCACATGGGCAGCACTGGCCCTGGCTGCAGGCGAGCCCGTAGGGCATTTTCTTAATTATTAATTGATGTGGGGGGTAGTCCATTGTGGGTGAGGCTACCCTAGGCTTTTGTTTTGGGGTTCTGCAATAAAGTAGACTGTGGAACCCATAAAGAGCACGCCAATAAGCCGCACCCCTCCATGGTCTCTGCATCAGCTCGGCTCCTGTCTTCAGGTTCCTGCCCTCTCTGAGTTCCTGTCTTGACTTCCTTCAGTGATGAACAGTGATGTGGAAGTGGAAGTCAAACAAACCCTTTTTCTCTAAGTTGCTTTAGGTCATGGTGTTTCATTACGGCAATAACAACCCTAAGACATTAAGCTCCTGCCTCAAAGGATAAGTGGAAAATGCTCAAGGAAGCCTCCAGACACAAATCCCAGACCCCCATATATATGGGAGCACACACATGTAAACATGCATACACACATGCAAGTACAACACACACACATGCAAACATATATACACACATGCAAGCATGCAAACACACATGCAAGTACAACACACACACATGCAAACATATACACACATGCAAGCACACCACACACACACATGCAAACATGCATACACACATGCAAGCACACCACACACACACAAACAGAGCTTTACTACAATGTCTGGCACAATGTGTTTGCACAGTCATGGGGGCAGGGCCACAGGTTCTTGGTCACCTGACTGACTCCCGGGTCCGGGGGTCCTTGGCTTTTCCTGACTCCAGGGAGATAAAATGCTCTCAAGGGATGCAGGGTTCAGAACCATCACACAGGATGCAAAGGTGCTCTCCACAGACACACACTCTGAGCAGTGACTGACAGAAAAGACATTTTCAGAGGGGGCCCCAAATCAGTGTGAGGGACTGGAGTCAAGCAAAGGTAAGGGTCCTCCGGCTGCTGCAGAGCAGATAATCAAACAGGCTTCTAATAAAAACATGGGCCCATCACAGAAGGACCTCAGGGCAGTCACTGGCTACAAATCTCATCTCACCTAAAAAAGGTGACGAGAAGAAACGTGAGCTCTGTGTTTAGCAAAGTCTCAGACTATACAGAGCAGAGAGAGCTACGAGCAGGCAGCTCTGGTACCCTGGTACCCAGGGCTCCATCTGGCCTGGGTGCAGGCCACTCCCCCTGTTCTATGGCAATGATGGGATGGAGGAACAGATGTAGATGAGGCAGATGCTCCTGGGCTTTCTGCCTGCGGACGAGCAGGACCCAGGCATCACCAGGACCCCAGGTTGCAGTGAGAGGCCAGAGGCCGAGGACTCCATGGACCCAAACCAAACCCCAGTTAAGTCTGTGATGTTTAATTGCAATTCTCAACATGGTCGGATAAGGAAGCATCTGGTGGGGACAGGCAGATGGCTCAGCAGGTAAGGACACTGTGGCTTACTCTGACAGCCAGAGTTTGATACTGTGGAAGGGAAGAACCAGCTCCCAAAGCTGTTCTCTGACCTCCACATGTGTGCATGTGCGTGTGTTTGTGTGTGTGTTACACACACACGTACAAAATCAGAAATGAAATTTTAAAAGATACCTATGGCCTTGAAATTAAAAAGAAAAAGATACCCCAAGTGAAATAACTGGGCAATGAGGAGACCTGCCCTGAATGTAGGCATCGCACACACACGGGCTGGGGGCCAGACTGAATTTAAAAAGGGAAGGCAGCTGACTGCACATCCATGCCCCCGCCCCCACCAATGCTTCCTGGTCCATCCATGTGAGCAAGCAGCCTCACATGCTCCTGAAGACGCCCTGGCAAGCCACTGCCACCACAATGCCTCTCCC
>NW_004951535.1:0-488 GCF_000317375.1 Microtus ochrogaster
AGGAGGAAGAGCGAGAAAGGAGGGATAATTACGTCCCTGAGGTCTCAGCCCTGGATCAGGAGATCATTGAGGTAGATCCTGACCCCAAGGAGATGCTGAATCTTCTGGACTTCCGCAGTCTCTCCAACCTGCAAGTCACTCAGCCTACAGTGGGGATGAATTTCAAAACACCGCGTGGAGCCGTTTGAGTCTGTTCTGTCATTTTCAATAAATCTTAAAATTAAAAAAAAAGTTCTTTGGTTGAATTTTGGGGGTCGCTTATGTACACTATCATATCACCTGCAAATAACGAAAGTTTAACTTCTTCCTTTCCAATTCGAATCCCCTTGATCCCCTTATGTTGTCTTATTGCTATTGCTAGAACTTCCAGCACTACATTGAAGAGGTATGGTGAGAGTGGACAGCCTTGTCATGTTCCTGAGTTTAGTGGGATGGTTTTGAGTTTCTCTCCGTTTAATTTGATGTTAACTGTCGGCTTGCTGTATATA
>NW_004951535.1:2883-3469 GCF_000317375.1 Microtus ochrogaster
CCTCCATTAATTCTCTTATTTCTCTGTTAGGTTTCTGTCTGATTGACCTGTCCATTGGTGAGAGAGGAGTGTTGAAGTCTCCTACTATTAGTGTTTAATGTGTGATTTAAATTTTAGTGATGTTTCTTTTACATATGTGGGTGCTCTTATATAAGGGACATAGATATTCAGGATTGAGACTTCATCCTGATGAACTGTTCGTGTTATGAGTATAAAGTGTCCTTCTCCATCTCTTCTGATTCACTTTAGTTTGAAATCAATTTTGTTAGATTAATATAGCCACACCCATTTGTTTCTTAGGTCCATTTGATTTGAAAACCTTTTCCCAACCCTTTACTCTGAGTTAGTGTCTGCCTTTGAGGTTGAGGTGTGTTTCTTGTAAACAGCAGAATGCTGGATCCTGTTTTTGTATCTCTTAACCTGTGTCTTTTTCTAGGTGAATTGAGTCCATTGATAATGAGTGATATTAATGACCAGTGGTTGTTAACTCAGGTTATTTTTTGGTGTCAGTGTTTGTGTGTTTCCCTTTTTTGAGTTGAGTTGGTTGAGGGTTATCAGATGTCTAAGTTATTGTGGGTGTTGTTAG
>NW_004951536.1:0-668 GCF_000317375.1 Microtus ochrogaster
CAGAAGTTAACAAAGCTGCCTGAAATAACATAAAAAGTAAATTTGAAACTTAATATTTGAAAACAAACAGGCTGGATTCCGATCATATCTTTATTAATACATTCCACTGTTTCCCACATCCAGCTCTCAGACAGTATCTATAACACATGAGCCTACCTTGTTAGGTGGAGTACTGCATCAGAGACTGTGGATTTGGGTGGTATCTGTATCAGGCTGACTTGACATAGGGTAAAGGACTCATGTCTAAGAGAGGACGTTGTAGGAATTTAGACTGAAAAATCTGTCCACTTACTTGATCCTACCTTTCATTTGTGGTGGTAATCCATGCAATGAAAGAGAATTTAATAGTACTGACATTATTTTGTCACAGGACAATAGAGGCGTGACCATTGGCAATTATATAGATACATGTGAAATACAAGCCAGATTACCATCCCTGACTTCAAACTCTATTACAGAGCTACAGTATTGAAAACAGCTTGGTATTGGCATAAAAACAGAGAAGTCAACCAATGGAATAGAATAGAAGACCCGGACTTTAAACCACAAACCTATGAACACCTAATTTTCGATAAAGGAGCTAAAAGTATACAATGGAAAAAAGAGAGCCTCTTCAACAAATTGTGCTGGCAAAACTGGATTTCAATCTGCAGAAGAATGAAAATAGA
>NW_004951536.1:2733-3467 GCF_000317375.1 Microtus ochrogaster
TCGCACACTCGCACACACACTGATGTGCACCACTCATATAGAGGCCAAAGGTACTCTGGTGTCTATCCTTGATGGCTCTCTGCCTTTACATTTTGAAGTAAGGTCTGTCACTAAATTCATTACTCACAGATTCAGCTAGACTGAATGATGGGGAATGTCTGGTAATGGGGAATCTCTGTCAGCCAATGAACTTTAAGAGGTGGGACCAATTAAGGCATGACCTTTTGGGTACCAGGAGAAAATGCCAGGCTGCCCAGGGTTTGCTCTCTCTTTCTGGGGTTCCCATGCTATACAGCTGAGCTTGAACTTCTCATTCCTGTTTCGTGAGTTTGCCCCTTATAATAAAGAAATATGTAATTGGTTTATCTCGTAGTTAGCCTGGTATTTCTCGACCCGCAGTAATTCAAAGCCCTTTGCTTATCTTCACATCTCTTCCAACAGTGCTCAGTTATCATCACAAGCCACTGTCCCGGCTTTACAATTGTATTAGGGGATCTAAACTCAGATATTCATGCTTGTGTGCCAGATGACTTAATAACTGAGTCCTCTACCAGCCCATATAACCTTATTTTTAAAACATTTTGTCTTAATATCATTAATGTTAATGGATGGAAATTACCTCATATTGTAGAATGTTCATTGAAAACATTATTTCAGTTGGTGTCTATCTTACAGATAAATCATAACCGAGCCACTCCCTTTTTATACATGTAGGCTGTCTCCTATCCTTTTCT
>NW_004951537.1:0-3467 GCF_000317375.1 Microtus ochrogaster
TTTTTTTTTTTTTTTTGGAACTCTGCCCCTCACAATGACCTAGTAGTTCTTAGCAGTGATAGATTTGCTTTTAGCAAAGATAATGAACTCTTCTATGACTTGGATGCATATGTCCCTCCAAAACTCAGTTTGTAACTCAAACACCAGGTTTGAGGAGATGAAGAGCACCTCAGGATGCGCCCCATGAATGGATTGATGCCCTTCTCAAAGAAGCTTGAGAATGCTAAGAGCCCTTGCAGACCTCTTCTGCTCGGGAGGAAACCGCGTTTGTCTTTTCCACTCCCTCCGAGCAGATCAGAACTCAGGGTGTGCTACGATCAGAGTGGCAAGCCAGCCCTCATTAGACACCCAGTCTGTCAGGGCTTTGATCTTGAACTTTGAAACCTCAGGAATTACAAGAAAAGAAAAAGTCATTATTTATGAATTAGGCAGACTGAGGTATCTTGTTTTAGCAACAGGAATGAACAACTGCTCGTTTGGGTTCACTTTGAATGAGGACCCTGCCTCTGCATCCTGTCTACCTTGCTAGCTCCCTTATCCTGCATCTTAAACTTATATCACTTATAATATGCCAAGTGCCCAGAAACCTGTAAAACGCCCTTGGACTATTCTACGGGGTTTATTTTCTTTCTTCAATCAGCAGCTTTTTCTATAAAATGGCTTATCTGTGGGAGATTCCTCGGGAGGTCCTCTTCTTGCTTCACAATAGGCCAAGGAAAATGGTTTTCTTTTCACGGGCCTCATTTCTCCCAGCAAGGAGCTGGTACTTATAACCCCTATGATCCTTTCAGTTAGCTCCGCTCTGCAAGGGATGCCCAGAGTATAGCCTTCAAGCGTTGGAGAAAGAGGACAGGCAATGGGCGTCTGGGATGGCCTGAGCTTAACCACTGACTCAGGGGACGCTGCTGTCCCCAATTGGACTTTGCTAGGCCTTCAAGCTGTCTGGCAAGTTTAGTTTGAGATGCTGAGTATCATCCAGATCCCAAACAGGGACAACAGGATGTAGACTACAGAAAGAACATTGCCACTTTCCAAAAGGTGTTGTAGCACTGTGGCCTCGGGTACAATCCTATTGAGGGGGAGACACAACCTCTGACACAGAAAAATGCCGTAGGGTGACCTCCAGGCTCTACTTTTCAGCTATGTAGATTTTGTTTTCTTAACCCAGAGTTCCTTCATCAGAGTTCTGAATACAGAAAGTTCCACATCTGTATGTTGCAGCAGGGCTGAGTCTACTCTCCTCGGTGTGCAGGTCTCCTCCTCGCTGTAGCCTCCATAGTACTTGCTCCTGGGTCTCTTTCTCCCCTTAGAAGCCAAGTCTTGCTGGAGTTCTCTGTTGAACTGTATGGATGACACAACCATGCCTGCCTTAGAGAACCAAAGAGAATGCTTGAGATCCATGGTCCATTGGCAGCAGCTGGAAGGCTCAGGCTCACAGGGAGGGTGGGGGAAGGACTACTTGAGAGTCACCAAAGACTAGTTTGGGGAAGATCAAAGGGCTGCAGGGGGCGTGCCTCAGTGGTGGCACTTGCCTGCAGTGCATAAGGCCTGGAGTTCAGTATCTAGCACAGAAAAGCAGAACAGTCCAATCCAAGTGAATAGTGAACGCTCAGGTAAGGGTTTCAACTAGTAAGCATTGATACAGGTACACCATGGTTTTTAACACTGGATTTTCCAAATGTCTGTCTCATAAATTACCCAAAGTGCTCATCTGTCACCTCAGCTACCCCAATACCATCCTTAGGCCCCCTTATATCATCTCATAATCCAGCCTGACACACAGGTCCCCTCTGATGACTTCCCTTCAGAATTGCTGGTGATCAGCAGTCGGTCACCTCTTTGCTTGTCCAGTCAGCATGGGCCACATACATCCTGGACTAACTGAATGTGAACCAGCACATCCGTAGACCACGACATCATGCCACTATGTCAGAGGGCTGAACACCCCTGCTGCAAACAATCGCCACAGTTTCTGGTGCTGTGCTCAAAATGATATTGATATTTGTTTACTAATTATTGACTAGCGAAGCATTTGTTCACTGTTTTATATAACTAGACGTAGAATAGATCAACAGAAATTATTTGCATAAGAAATCAATGTTCCTAACATCCATCAAAACCAAAACCTGTGGAATCTCTAAGCAACAAATGAAGTGTGTGTATATAGAAAGGAAAGAGAGAGACGGGGGGGGGGAGGAGGGAAGGAATGGGAAACAGAGAAGGAAAAGAGAGAGAGACAAATACTTGTTGAGAAACAGAAGAGAGAAGTACTGAGATGTACAGAATTCTTACCAAGGTAAGGAGTTGCTTAGCAACCGGGCCTCAGCCAATGAAAGTGAAATGTCAAGCCTGTAGTCTTTCTGACTGGCCAGACAAGGGAGCAAATGGCTTGGCATGTCCACCCCTTTGGTGCTGTGCCAGGCTGGAGAGTTTGTTTTCCCACTGGCAGCCCTCTTCAGGAGGGCAAGGAGACTTGTCACGAGCCATTGATAATGGCTAATGCCCACCCATGGGGAAGAGGACAGTTTCTCAGAATTGGATTCTCCACAATAAGTTGGGGTGAGGGGGAGCATCCTGGGACCCTGTCCCACTCTGGTTTCTCCCACGGTGGGGACAGTCCCACACCCGAGTCTCCCTCCTTTCATCCAGTAGAAAGATATTGTGCCTAAGCTGACAATCAGAATATTGGATGCCTGGCTTGTTCTTTGTTTAAGGAAAACTTACACATCCTTTCCCTACTTGGCTCTGAATGCACTGTCAGGCGGCTCAGCGAGTTCGGCAGGGAACTGCCATATGAAGGGCTTTAATTGACACTTTTGTGTTGTCTCCTCTCCTGAATAACAATAACAGCTAAGATTATTGAGGAATTGCCATGAGCCAGACAGAGTTCTCAACATTTTACCTATATTAACTCACCTCATGCCAACAGCTCTTAGAGGCTGGTATTTAAAAAAAGCTTATTAGCACATATTCATTGCATGAATCGATGAGGTTCGTTTATGACACTCTTGTGTACGTGTGTCATACACTTTGAGGCTGGTTCTCGTATTGTCCCTACTTGTGCAGATGTGAAACCTGATCCTGAATCCTTCTAACAGGACCCTCCTAGTCCTGACTCCAGCCCTTCATAGTCCAAACCTCAGCCATGGTTCCCTTCCGTGGGACCCCTGCCTGGCACAATCTTCCACGGGAGAGCCATCCTGCACTAGGATTTGCTAAAATACCTCTTTTATATTTGAATCATTATTGGCATTTTTCAAAGCACATTCACATCAGTATCTGGGCCAGAAGGAAAGATTTTTTTCTTTATATCCATTTGGCTGGAGTAGAGCTGGGTGTCTTAACAGGTGTGGAAAACAAGATATTAGAAACGAGATTCCCCCTGATGTGGGGCCCACCTAGAAGCAGGCCCAGAGGGGACACCTCCTCTGCCACCAAAACCTTTCCTGGATTTTTTTTTTTTTTTT
>NW_004951538.1:0-525 GCF_000317375.1 Microtus ochrogaster
TGGATAGGTATTATTTAAATCTGGTTTTGTTGTGGAACATCTTGTTTTCTCCATAAATGGTGATTGTAAGTTTTACTGAGTATAGCAGTCTGGGCTTGCATCTGTGTGCTGTGGGACAATAGTCTGTGCCCTGTCACTTGTATTTTAAATAAATACTGATTGGTCAGTAGCCAAGCACGATGTATAGGTGGGGTGACAAGGCAGGAAGTAGAGGCAGAGCGATGAGAAGAGGAGAAATCTGGGAAGAGAAAGAGTCAGTTTGCAGTCATCACCCAGACAGAGAGGAAGCTAAACACAGAGCAAGCAAGATGTGACTGCCTTGCCAAAAAAGGTACCAAGCCACATTCCTAACACAGACAAGAATTATGAGCTAATGTAAGTTATAAGAATTAATAAGAAGCCTGAGTTAATAGGCCAATCAGTTTATGATTAATGTAGACCTTTATATGTTTATTTAGAACTAAAAGGCTGTGGGACCTGGTGGGACAGAAACCTCAGTCAACAAATGGCACCCAATGTGGGAAT
>NW_004951538.1:2765-3465 GCF_000317375.1 Microtus ochrogaster
CTTGGGTAGGTAGAATTAACATAGTAAAAATGGCAGTCTTACCAAAAGTAACTTACAATTCAATGCAATGCCCATAAAAATCCCAGCAAAATCTTCACAGATTTTGAAGGAACAGTACTCAACTTCATATGGAAAAGCAAAAAACCCAGGATAGCCAAAACAATCCTGTACACTATAGAAACTTCTGGAGGCATCACAATCCCTGACTTCAAACTCTATTACAGAGATACAGTACTGAAAACAACCTGGTATTGGCATAAGAACAAACAGGAGGACCAATGGAACCAAATCGAAGACCCAGATACTAAGACACACCTTCGAGAACATGATTTTTGACAAAGAATCAAAGAATATAAAATGGAAAAAGAAAGCATGTTTAACAGATGGTGCTGACATAACTGGATATCAACATGTAGAAAATAGGCCCATATCTATCACCATGCGCAAAACTCAAGGCCAAATGGATCAAAGACCTCAACATAAAGCCAGCCACAGTGAACCTTATAGGAGAAAAAGTGGCAAGTACACTTGAATGCATTGCAACAGGAGACCACTTCCTAAATATAATGCCAGCAGCACAGACACTGAGAGAAACAATAAATGGGACCTCCTGAAACCAGAAGCTTCTGTAAAGCAAAGAAAATGGTCAATAAGACAAAACAACAGCCTACAGAATGGGAAATATCTTTACTAACCGCAC
>NW_004951539.1:0-3464 GCF_000317375.1 Microtus ochrogaster
GTTCAGCTCAGTGCCCCATTTTATAATTGGGTTGATTAGCCTTTTACGGTCTAGTTTCTTGAGTTCTTTATATATTTTGGAGATCAAACCTTTGTCTGTTGTGGGGTTGGTGAAGATCTTCTCCCAGTCAGTAGGTTGCCTTTTTGTCTTAGTGACAGTGTCCTTGCAAGGACATTCTTAAATGGAGACTTTCCCAGTCATAATGGGATGGGTGATCAGCAATGTATTTTGGATTATAAATATAAAATGCATACACTGAGAACTGAATGTTATTATGGCTCCAAAATAGATGATATTCAGTGGATATCCATGTAGGGTGCTATAGAGCAGAGAGACACATAGTAAAACCTGCCTAACAAGACATATAATCTCCTGTAATACATGCTAATCATGAAAATCTTTACTGAAGCTTGCAGGTATTGTGTACTTAATGTGGCAACTGTCAATAACAAAAAGACTAGACTCAGCAAGGAACTTTCTCAGTCACAAAGATATAGAGATGACATCAATATACTTTGGATTATGGATATAAAACATGTACAGTGAGAACTTAAGGCTCTTATTACTCCAAAGAAACTAACCCTCAGTGCATACTGCTGCCATCCTGAAAGAAGGCTGTCAGTTGGAGAGACTCAGTGGCCATATAAAACTGAAAGACACGTGTAGTGTTTTCCATGTTTTATGACAGAATTTTCTGAAGAGATATTGAAAGTCAGCATCTGTAAGAGTCACAGTGGTTTTGTAGTTCATGCTTTGTACCACCAACTTCACTGGGATATCTGGCAGCATTGACAGTTCAATGTAGAGATCTGGTGTAGGTAAAGGAATAGGAATGACATTCACAATCAGGAGTCAGGACATGGGATTTCACACACATCTAAGTTTCTTTTGGCAGATCCAACGGTTGTCTGCAGAACAGCTGTCAGAAAACACTTCTGTCTGTGAGATGGCTGCACAGCTGTTTTCTTTGTCCTTGCCAGTGACTCTTAATCTGAAAAGCAAAGAACATCTGCTACTAGTGTTTAGGATTTTCTTGCAATTATCGCATCAGTCATTTTTGGACACATAATGATGCTGCAGATTACATAGTGCTTAAGCATAGTAAACATGCTGTACAAATATTATAAATACATATAATCATTAAAGATATCACTGAGAGAAGCCTCTAGAATTTTCAGTTGTACCCTCATTAAAGACAAATTAATCCATCAAGAATATTTATCAGGATGTATGAAGAGGAGAAGGTTTTATTCCTAGTTCTACTATTAATATGTCATGTGATCATGCAAAAGACATCTTCATTTTGTTGAGCTTTAGTTTTCTTAAATATATAGTGATGTGGGATTCCACTCTGTATGCTGTGAATAACACTGGTTAATAAAGAAACTGTCTTGGGCCTGCACAAGTAGTAGAAGGAAGTGGGGAAAACTAAACTGAATTCTGGGAAAAAGAAGCAGGAGTTAGAGAGAATCCATGTAGCCAGGTCAGAGACAGACTGACAGACAGAAGATTACTCAGTAAGCCACTGCCACATGACAATATACAGATTAATGAAGATGGGTTAATTAGTATGTAACACTAACCAATAAGAAGCTAGATTGAATGGGCCAAGCAGTGATGTAATAAATACAGTTTCTGTGTGATTATTTTGGTGCTGAGCAGCCAGGAAATGAACAAGCAGCCTCCTTACAACAATATAGTCTATAAGAAACTGCTGCTTAGGGAAAGTATTGAGGTATACATGAATATAATAATAGTTACACAGTAGGTACTTTGTAAATGTATTCAACATGAAGAGTGAACACAGTGGGTCTACAGAATTGGATACAGAGAAAAAAGAGCCTCAGCTCATGTGGAACATAATCTGGGTCCTTCCCTTCTCATCCCAGAGATGTAGGGTCTTTGCTCTAGCACAACACTAGTCCCACACCCAGGATTTAAGGGATCATTGCAGGTGGGAAGAAGACAAGAATTCAGCACTAACACATTCATTTTCTCAGTGATGACAAGGAATTGCTGAGTTCAAGAGCAGCCTGTCTCAAATGGAGGATGTCACTCAGCAAACAATAGGCAGGACTCCCACACAGCTGACTTTTGCTTGTCTTTCTTCATGCTGCCCAGACAGACTTACAGCGAAAGCTCTAACCTTATCTTCTTTGACTCCCAAAATAATCCTACTTCCTAAATTTTTACTTTCCTCTTGTTTTCCTAACCTGAAAACAAGGGCCCAGGGAATTAGAATAAATACTTTATGGATTGTGAAAGAGAGTTCAGGAAGGGAGGGAGAATGGAAGGGTCAAAGTTTGTGTAGAAGTGAGAGGAAAATTGTGGGGAAACCCCCTTTCCATCTTGTTTCCACCACTGCTCCAGGCTCACTGGCCCAGGCATTTCTAGATAACTCTCCTGTCTCCACCTCTCATCTCTCTGCAGAAGTGCTGGGATACAGACTTGGACTTCTATGTCTGACTTTTTATATGAGTTCTGTGGACTGAACTGATATTTACACAGGTAGAACTTTTACCCTGAGCCATTTTCTCAGTCTAGTTGAAACGAAAACCAGTATGACTGACAACTTTCTATTGTAGCCTGACATCTTCCAAATTTACCTGCTCACTGACATCTAATCAGAGCATCCTTTTATCAGAGTGAAATCACACAGCAGGTGAGATAAATAATCTGCCTGACATGGATATCTTCACTTATCATCACATTTTTACTATGAATCAAAACTAGGTAACATTTTACAACACAGCACAATTATACACAAATAATCAGCACACGTAAGAAGAAAGAAAAATTAATCTTACTATGTGTAAAATAATTTTTAAGCAGCAATGTCTATACTGACTCTGCCTAAAGGAAGTAACTTCATGACACACTATGGGGCAACTTTGTTACCACAATTCTAAAGTACCGATTAAGGATTGCTGTGTACAGGTAGAAAAATGACATAGTGCCTAAGTGTGCTTAATGTTCTTGCAGAGGACCTAGGTCAAGTTCTAGCACACATATAGTAGCTCACAACCATCTGCAACTCCAGATTCAAGAAATCTACTTCCTTTTTCTGACTACTGTGAACTCCTGCATGTACATGCTATACATCCATCCATACACTCAAGAACACACACAGAAAATAAAATAAATGTTTTTAAATTTCTAAGAAAGTGTGTGTGTGAAAAAAAAGAAAAGAACAAAATCTATATGTTCCCCCAAAAATATTTAAAACTATTTTATCTCTAACAGTAAGAAGTTAGTCTACTTTCTGTTTTTTTTTAAATTCCGTTGTAATTAAATATACACATATTATTATAAAGGGTTTCTATCTACTTGTACATGAAACTTTGCAACTAATTCTGAAATTGTCTTTTCAGTCTATTTCAACAATCTCAAGAGTTTATACACTAAATTAAAATTACAAAATTCAATTTTCAGTAAAAATGAGGGTGAATTGAATATTTAAATTA
>NW_004951540.1:0-854 GCF_000317375.1 Microtus ochrogaster
AGTTCCTCACTGTCAGCCAGAGTTCCTAGATACCATCAGCCTAGATAAGCTGTTTCATGGGCATTCCCATCACAACCTTGATCTCTCTTGCAAATATGCTTACAATTCCCATTATTCAACTGGGCTTTAGGAACTCAGCCATGTAATCAACTGTGGATCTCTGCATCTGATTCTATAATTTGTTGGATTTAGGTTCTATGACGATGATATTTACGATAGTCATCAATCTGACAACAAGGCAAGGACTGTTCAAGTACCATCTCAACTATTACTCAGGGTCTAAGTTATGGTCATATTTCTGAATTCCTACAATTCCAGGTTTTATCTGTTTCCATAATGTTTCTGTCAATGAATTTAACTTTTTCCTTCATCGCTATCTGTTTCACTCACTAATCTTTAAAATCTGTTACTTCCAGGTCTTTCCTCTTCATTATTCTCTTTATCCTTACTTTCTGCATTCCTTTTATCACGCACCCATATTTTCCCAATTTTTTAATGATATTTGTCTCTTCCTTTTCCCAGGGTTATCATTTTTTTCCCGTAATATTCCCCTTATTACTTAGCTTCTCTGTGATGCTGAGTTTTAGGTTCCCTATTCTATGCTTTATAGTTGTTGTTCACCGGTGATTAGGTACAAACCATCCTCATCATTCTGGTCTCGGTTACCTCACTTTGAATGGATTTTTAAAGTTTCATTCCTTTGCCTGCAAATTTCAAGATATCTTTGTTTTTACTGCTGAATAGTTCTGAATTGGGTATATGTGACCACATTTTTTAAAAATCTATTTTTGGCCAATGACCATGGATTTTCTTCCATGTTGCTCTTATTATATTATATGCTTAAGGATTATAGA
>NW_004951540.1:2989-3462 GCF_000317375.1 Microtus ochrogaster
GGGTCCTATTACCTACAACATGAAACTGAATCCATGCATGGTCAAGTTAAAAACAATGCATGAAAAATCACTTTGTTATCACTTCTTGCCGGGCGATGGTGGCACATAACTTTAATCCCAGCACTTGGGAGGCAGAGGCAGGTGGATCTCTGTGAGTTCGAGAGCAGCCTTGTCTACAGAGGCTAGTTCCAAAACAGGCTCCAAAAACACAGAGAAACACTGACTAGAAAAACAAACAAACAAAAATCAATATTTCTTTCTACAATACATCCATTGCACTATACAGTGTTCTAATGGATTTAAATATATTATGTATTGTAATTCAACTACATGAACCATTGTAATCATATATTATATTTATATATTACATATAGCATGTAGTACATAAAACATAAATAATTATAGTTCAACTGCATAAACAAACACATAAAAATAAACAAAAACAGATCAGAAAGAATAAGAAGCCAGATGCA
>NW_004951541.1:0-1103 GCF_000317375.1 Microtus ochrogaster
GCTATTTATGTATATTATGGTATGCAGGAGAGAGGTCGGACACATTCGGTGTCCACGAATCACTTGGAACATGCTTCATGCACCTAGTGCTGTAAAGAAACTAAACATTCTATGTTCATGGAGCGTTTAATTGTACTTACTTAATGTCTTTTCCACTAGGCTTAATTTCCTCTGGTTTGATGCTGCTCTCCACTTAGCCTTTAAAAGATAGTGGCCCTACTACAGCTAGATATACTGGCCATTACTAACAACCAGAGTATACCAAAAGATATATTTCCAGAGGATGGAGACTGTGCACCCAACATCCATCCCTACCCCTTCCATGGCAACATGAGGCTGCACCCTGAGATCTCAGAGAGCTAGCGTTCTCACTCTATAAGTAGGTAAATTAATATAATATGATATAATAATATATATTATTTTTTAATTACTACCAGGACTGGAGAGATGGCGCAGTGGTTAAGAGCACTGACTGCTCTTCCAGGGGACCTGGGTTTCATTCCCAGAGCCCACATGGAAGCTTACAGATATTTATAACTCAGTTCCAAGGGATCTGATGCCCTCTTCTGGCCACCGAGGGTGTGAGCACACCTGCGGTACAGATACAATACTCATTAAATACTAATACTATACTACACATAAAATAATAATAGTAAATAAACCATGAGTCGAGTCTCTCCAAGGGTAGGTTGGAGTATTTTTGTTGTTCTTGGAGGGCCTCAACCCCGTTACCCTATCATGTTACCTCCTAACTAGAGCTCCATCTCTAACCTGTACCCAGGAACACTGGCAAGCTTATGCCATCCATGTCCTTTGGATCAATAAGGTTCTTATTCTCCTAGAAGAGGAATCCCAGGACATACTTCAGTACTAGCCCCCACCTCACCCGCCCTTGTGGCACATCAGCTGCTGTGCACTGTGGGAAGCACAGATTAGGTAGACTTGGGAGTGGAACTGACCAAAACCAGTCCGATGCACCTCCATGTTTCCCCACCCATCCGTCCTGTTTTTCTGCTGGTTGGTTGAAACTCAGCCCATTCGACCACACTGTTCCCTCTTGGAAATGACCCTGCCAGAGACCCCTAGAAGCAGAAATGCTCACC
>NW_004951541.1:2198-3461 GCF_000317375.1 Microtus ochrogaster
CTCTATTTACTTTGTGTGCACATGTATTTGAGAATGTACATATGTGTGCAGACAGGCACATACCACTGCACATATGTGGAGATTTGAGGGTAACCTGGAAGAGTCAGTTCTCCCCTCCTGTCATATAAGCTTCAGAGATCAAACTCAGGTTCTTAGCCTTGGCTGATGAGTCCCCTTACCCCGAGCCATCTTCCACACCCCTTACGGTTTATGTCTTCACACTCTCAGAAACCTGCCTGTTTATACATTATCTCACAGTTATAACCACCTATGAAGACGTATAATAACATTAGAACAGGGAATGCAGCCAGTTAAAATTTCAGTAAGCTGTCTGTGTTTTCTTCATATAACTTACATAGCTGAAAGTTGTTAAATCTCATCCCAAAGCCTTCTAGAGCCATCAGGACCGATGTGCTGAAATCACAGAGACTTGAAAGCATGCACTGGGCCTATACATGTCTAAACCAGAAAGAGTTCCAGCAATGAGTGGGAAAGTGGACACTAACCCCCACTTTTTTTGTTTTTGTTTGGGCGATTGTGGGAAGGGTTTCTTTTGGGGTTTGGGGTTTTTGTTTAGTTTTGGTTTTTTTGAGACAGGATTTCTCTGTGTAGCTGTGGCTGTCCTCTGGAGACCAGGCTGGCCTCCAACTCAGAGATCCACCTGCCTCTGCCTCCTAAGTGCTGGGATTAAAGGCGTGTGCCTCCACTCCTGGCCACAAGCCCCCATCGTTAATCCAGAAGCTATCTCCAATTGATAACATCTCACAAAGGAAAAACGGGTTTCCTCCAATGGAGTTTCAGTGGGGATACAAACCACTCTTAAGGGCAGGCCTAATGTTCAGCAGTAGACGGCCAATACAAAATGAACTCAGTGGCGTCTCTGGAGCTTCTTTATCTAATAATGTATCGTTCTGGCCTTTCAAAAATTCTTGCAGGTCCTTTGTGTATACATTGTGGTTTCCAGGTTTGTGTTTTAATGGGATTTCTGTGTGTATGATCACGTGTGTCTCTACGTCTGTATGTGTTCCTTGTGCTTTTTCTTCATCTCTTTTCTTCTGTTTGTCTTAACCTAGTCTGGGTCATTCGTTTTTATCATTATTGTTGTTGTTATCACTTAGATGCCTGTTTTCATTCTAATAAGAGGGAGAAGGAGAGGATGTGGATTTGGGTGGATGGAAAAGTAGGGAGAATCTAGGAGGAGTTAGGGGGAACTGTAATTAGAATATATTGAACTGAAAAGTCTATTTTTGCTGGGTGTCGGTT
>NW_004951542.1:0-594 GCF_000317375.1 Microtus ochrogaster
ACTCAGTGTATATGTGTTATGGACTAATGTAAGTTGTAGGACAACTATACAAAAGGCTGACATACCATATTATAAACATCAAAATAAATAAAAAAAATCACGTACATGGGATCTACATAGAATAATTAATTCTCCCAAAATATCCATAAAATGTTAATAAAATTTCCAGTATCTCATTTCTTTTAGAGATATAAACAAACCTGTATTAAAATGTATATGAAAAAGCAAAGCTACTGAAAAATCAAATTTAAAAGATTTTCATTTTTTAAAAACATGTGTTCCTGTGTGGATTTATGTGCATAATGGGTGTGTGGGTACCCATAGAGGTTAGGTTTATCAAATCTTCTTGAAGCTGAAGTTATAGGTGGGGGTGAGATGTTAAAAATGGGTGCTTTGAGTCTAACTTGGGTCCTTTACAGGAGAAGTGTGTGCTCTTCGGTGCTGAGCCATCTGTCTATAACTGATTAGTTAAATTAGGAAAAGGAGGAGAAAGGGAGAAAGGGAAGGGGGAAGAGGAGGGAAAACCATAAGAAGAAGGAGAAGAAGAAGAAAAAAAGGAGAAGGAGAAGAAGAAGAAGAGGAGGAGAAGGAGGA
>NW_004951542.1:1142-3460 GCF_000317375.1 Microtus ochrogaster
AAAGCATATATCTTACCACTGAGGTACATTCTCAAAACAAACTATATTTCATAAAACAAAACAATATTTTAGAAAAAATATGATAGAATATTCTAGATATAGAGCTAAGCCAATGATCACTAGATGTGACAGGAAAATCACAATGTATTAGAAAATGGGTTTCATCAAAATTAGAACATACTCTTAAAATAATAAAAAGATACATTACACTCTGAGAAGAAAAACTGTCATTTTGTGAGACAGAATTTTATTGTTTTATCAGGTGAATTCAAAATTGTGATCTTTTGACATTAGCATCCCTATTAGCTGAGGTTATAAGCAGTCATTGTTATGCTTGTCTAGAAGACTTATTTTTTAAAAAAGCAGGATATTAAAATGATTATACACAGTGACCAACTTGTTTCAATCCAGGGACAAAAGAAAGCTTAGAAATATTCATATCAGGGGCTGGAGAGATGGCTCAGTGGTTAAGAGAATTGCCTGCTCTTCCAAAGGTCCTGAGTTCAATTCCCAGCAACCACATGATGGCTCACAACCATCTGTAATGAGGTCTGGTGCCCTCTTCTGGCCTACAGACATACACACAGACAAAATATTGTATACATAATAAATAAATAAATATTTAAAAAATATTCATATCAATACATGCAATATAGCACATAAGCAATATGAAGAAATGAGTCACAAAATTATTTCAGAAAAGACTGAAAAGGCATTTGATAAAATTCGACATTGTTACATGTTAAAAGCTCAGATAAAAAATCCAGAGAGATGGTTTAGACTTTAAGGGCACTGACTGCTTTTCCAGAGGACCTGAGTCCAGTTCCCACACTGATATGATGGCTTACAGACATTTAATGTCAGTCTCAAAGATCTGATACCCTCTTCTGTCCTCTGTGTATACCAAGTACCCAAGACGTGCACAGACATAAAAGCAGGCAAAACACTCAAACACCTAAAATGTTAAAAAATCTATTTGATAAATTATAAGTTATTTACAATTAGATCACAACTCAATACATAAAATATTAAAATTTCCATATGCCAAAACCATGGTCAATATCAAAGTGAATAAAAAACTAAAAGAGTCTCCATTAAATCAGGAATAAGACTAAGATGTCTATTCTCTTTACTTCTACTCAACATAATGCTGTGGGATAATACTCTTGTACTCTGTAAAGATTTGTCACTTGTATTAGTTTAATAAAATGGCCAGTTTCCAGGCAGGAAGAAGAAGTCTAGAAGAATTCTAGAAAAAGGAAAGGATTCGTATGTGGTCACAAGCCAGAAGCAGAGAAAGAAAGGTGAGAATGTCTAACTGATAAAAGGTACCAAACCACATGGTTAGCATAGGCAAGAATTATGGGCCTATATAAGTTGTAAGAGTTAGTTAATAATAAACCTGAGCTAATAGGTCAAATAGTTTATTACCATAATCCTCTGAATGGATTATATTAATTGAATAAGCAGAAAGCTGTGAGACTGGGTAGGACAGAAACTCCTCCTACAAATGACACCAATGTGGTTCAATGATATCCACATAAAACCTGAGAGTGCTTGGGAAGGAATTCTCAACACAAAAGAACAGAGTTAAGCATGGCCTCTTGGTGGCAGCATTTTGTCATGTGCGCTGTGTTTGCTGAGGGCAAACAAGCCTTATTTAAGAGAGGCTTTCTGACTCAGTTTTACCTGCAAAAACCTTGCAGCTCTTTTAGTGGCCACACCAACAAACACATAATTGATATCTATGGCTTTAAGCTTTTTGGTGATGGCTTTTTGAAACTCTACAGAGTAGTAGCAATAAACATGGCTCCCAACAGTGCCTCTGACATGAAGCTAGATTTTTCAGAAAGCTAATGAATGAGATAGATCCTGCCACCAAAGCCATGGTTTTAATCCTAGCCATATTGCTTAGCAAATTAAAGAGTCATGTGATCAAAAGAAGAGAGATACACAGTAAAGACAGACTTGGATGAAAAAACCCTCTAAATGGTTTATAGTGTGTTTAAAAATATGTGTAGCCTTGGGAGAGAAAAGAAAAAGGATAGAAAAGTCCTTAAAAAATAGAGAGCATAGTTAGGTGTGGTAGCAAATGCTTTTAATTCTAGCACAAGGGAGGCAGAGGTTGACAGATCTCTGTGAGTTCAAGGGCAGCATGGTCTACAGAGTGAGGTCCAGGACAGCCAAAGATACACAGAGAAACCCTGTCTCAAAAAAAAAAAGAAGGTATATAAAAATAAAAGAAATAGTGTAAAAAAAAATTAAGGCATGTAAAGATGGAAAATACAGAGAGAATCTAGATACTGTATGTTATTGTG
>NW_004951543.1:0-1099 GCF_000317375.1 Microtus ochrogaster
ATAGCAGGTTCCTGATCTCTTACTTTCCACCTTGTTGTATGTGTGTGGTATATACACATGTGCGCATGCGTGTATGGGTGCACTTGCCCAGGTATATGCATGCAGAGTCCAGAAGGGGAATAGCAGGTTCCTGATCTCTTACTTTCCACCTTGTTCCCTCAAGAACCTTGTTCCTGTCTCTTCCTGAACGTGGAGTTTGTTTTTCCAGCCGACCCCCGCATCTCTTGTCTCATCTCTCCAACGATCCAGCACTGTAGGCACATATGGCCACGCCCAGCTTATCTTATGTTGGTGCTAGAGATACAAACTCTGGTCTTCACGCGTGTGCAGCAAGCACTCTTCGCCACTCAGCCATCTCCCTAGATTCTCTAACTTCATCCTTGTGTGGTATGTGGTGTGGTCCAGAAATCTCTCCAGGGATCTGGCTGCGAGGTTTCATCTGTGAGGGTGAAGCTATTCATTCATTATCCAAATGTCAGACAGACAGTAGCCTCTCAGTGAACGTCTGCATGGTCAGGTAACTGGAATAGTGTACAGGTTACATTTGTGTGTTAATGACAGCCATAGCTGCATACTAGCTCGCATATTCACTTTGACCTGTGGATTTCATCATGGGGATTGGGAACACTGGGTTCCAAGCACTTGGTGCACACTTACCTCATTTAGTGATTGCTGCAACCCTGTAAAGTTGGAGTTGTTAGCCCCATTTTGTGGGTTAGAAAACTAAGACCAACACTCTTGAGATTGAATAGCTGGTAAGTATCAAAGCCATGATTTTTGTTACTTTCTGTTTTAACTGAGTGTGTAAGACAAGATGTAGTGTAGGGGCAGAATGCATCCTCAGAATTGGGGCTTAGGTGATGACCTTGAAACCATAGAAGCCCACAGGCTACTTGAAGACACAAACAGAAACAGTGTTTTACAGCAGAAGCAATTTACAATAAATAGAATATAAGCTCTTAATATTTTATTAAATGCTTTCTAGGTGAAAAATCATTTGTTAATTTCATCCGTAGATATAAAATACTTATAAAATGCAGGTAAGTTCTACAAAATAACACAATAAACATTCATGTGCCCATCACCTAGTTCCGCCTAT
>NW_004951543.1:2849-3459 GCF_000317375.1 Microtus ochrogaster
ACACAGAGGCTTATATTAATTATAAACTGTTGGGCTTATTAGCTCAGGCTTATTATTAACTAACTCTTACAACTTAAATTAACCCATAATTCTTGTCTATGTTTAGCCACAAGGCTTGGTACCTTTCCTCAGTGCAGCATTTTCATCTTGCTTCCTCTGTGTCTGGGTGGAGACTGCAGACTGAGCCTTTCCTCTTCCTAGAATTCTCCTAGTCTTGTTGCCCTGCCTATACTTCCTGTCTGGCTACTAGCCAATTAGCATTTTATTAAACCAATACCAGTGACAAATCTTTACAGGCTACAAGAGCATCATCCCACAGCACACGGACTATGGAGGATCACGAGCTAGGCATATAGCACATGTAATCACTCCTCTGATTGGATAGTTATACATGATTACCTCTCTGGGTGGGCTTTGAGCATGCCCAAGGAGTGTGGCCTCCTTACTGACTCAGCCCAGGATACATTAAAAAGTGACCAATCCCAATAAAGATTACCTTGATCTTCATTTATTTCCTGCCGTGAGACTCATTAAATAGCACCTAAAGGGCAGGGCAACACAGTCCTTGCTTGGAACATGTATAGTTATTGTCTTGTAGCTGTGATAAAAA
>NW_004951544.1:0-1402 GCF_000317375.1 Microtus ochrogaster
TAGAGATATATTTCAGTTAGATAGGTATTCTTCAAATCATTCAGAGACCTTGAGAATATGGCATTTAAATGTTTTAAAATGTAAGACTTTTATGACAGTGAGACACATCCTTTCTTGGCAGCATCAAGGTACTTCAAGAAGATGATGAGCATTAAAGAGGCTCCTTATGGAGTTAGTTGACCATTTGATAGATATAGAATGATAAGTGAATTGATGATGATCAGGTTTAAATAAATAGAATCTCAATGCACTGGACAAAATTAATGGAATTAATGAAAATATTTTTAAGGATGCTAACTCTCTAAAAGAGAATTATTGTTTGCATTCTAGGAGACAAACCATCTTTACAGATCTTCATCACAGAAATAAAGGATGCACTGGGAAACAACAACTATTTCTAGTGGTAAATGATGAGGCTTTTAAAGAAGCATACTGAGTTTATTTTGACCAAAATAAAGTGTGTAAAATTTGGGAATTTTATACCAATATGAGTCAGTTAGAAAGCAGTGCTTGCTGTGTTGTAGATAAAGGAAATACCCAAGAATTTGGCTCACCAATGTTTACTACAGAGTGGCGCCCAATGTGGCCAATTAAATCCATTTAAAAACCTGAGAGAGCTTAATTTTAGATAAGAAAAAAAAACAGAGTTTAACACAGCTTTTTGCTGTTTGCTAAGGTGTGCTGTTGAGAAATTTCCATGACTCAGCAACCGCAACAGGAAAAAAGCTGTGGTTTTAAAACGCCACTTCCTGTGATGTGCCACCATTGCAATCTCTGTTTGGCTCCTGCAGGAGATTGAGCTTTTGAATGGAGCATTTGGAGTAAAGTGCTACGGCTTGCTTGATGACAATGTGGACTGCTGTGTGCCTGGAACTGTGCATGGCTCAGGGGTCGCCAAATGGCTCTTAGGCAGGAGCGGCTCAGCTGTACCATGCTGAACTGTGCTGATCTCAGGCAGGAACTATCGTAATTATCCTAAAAACATCACAATTAAGGTTTAGACTGGCAGTAAACAGGAGGTATCGTATTACTTCTACATGGTGCAACTTAAGTTTTTAAGAAGTACTTAACATTTTAAGAAATGCTCCCCAATAATAAAAAATTACAGATTCACAATAGGACAGATTCAGACATAAAAGACCTGAAAATGGGTCACAGTGTTGGATGAATGTATGTAGGCTTGGGAGAGAGAAGAAAAAGAATATATATATCAGAATAGATATCATCAGGGTATGACTTCAGAATTTGAGTCTAAGGATATGATGCTTTGGAGAGGGTCTTCTTTTGTTTCCACAGAGGATTAGACCCTGTGGATCACTTCTATCCCAATATGGTATGATAGACCATGCCTTCCTGAAAGGTTGCTGTGAACACTTTCAAAAAATTACTTCATTCAACTGCC
>NW_004951544.1:1835-3458 GCF_000317375.1 Microtus ochrogaster
TCTGCTCCTGGCAGCACCAAGCTACTTCAAGAGAAAGATGGGCATTGAAGAGGTTCCTTATGGAGTTTGATAGCCATTTGGGCAAGAAACTGCACTTGCCAGGACTGTTGCATAAACTGGACACAAAGAACCTGTAGAGAGAGGACTGCTGAACTTGCCTAAAGGTGAGATGATTCTTTGGGGTTCCTCACTCGTGAAAGAGTCTGTGAGACATTCTGCAGTACACAGAAAAAAAGTGACTGAACTGTCTTTGAAATTTCCTGTTTCATGTAAGAGTCTGCTGGATACTGTGGGCCTGAAGGCTGAAGATAGATGCCCCAGTGGTACAGAAGAACTTTGGGTGACTGTACAGGCAGCAAGATGTCTCTGTCATTTCTAGAGTTTGGGAAGTAGCTCATTTCTTGTTTTCTTAGGTAATATTATACCCTTCTGGAGTCTTTGATGGAGTTGAAGAATAGTTAATTAGAGTTATAGTTTTCCATTATTATGATAAAAATAAAATTGATATAATATTGTAGCTGTAACTCTTGCTTTATAACTGTTTTGCTATATGTAATTTTACTATGTTAAAGTGAAAGTCTTTCTTTTTTGTTTAAACAGAAAAAGGGGAAATGATGTAGGTGGGTTTTCTATCTATCTGTTGATTTCATTGGTTAATTGATAAAGAAAACTGCTTGGCCTGATAGGGCAGAACTTAGATAGGCAGAGTAGACAGAACAGAATGCTGAGAGGAAGAAGGCAGTGAGACAGATGCTATAGCTCTCCTCTCCAAGATGGACACAGTTTAAGACCCTTCCTGGTAAGCCACCATCTTGTGGTGCTACACAGATTATTAGAAATAGGTTAAACAAGATGTGAGGGTTATCCAGTTAGAGGCTAGAGCTAATGGGACAAGCAGTGTTTAAAAGAATACAATTTGTGTGTTGTTATTTCGGGTATAAAGCCAGCCATGTGGGAGCTGGGCGGGAACACAGCCCACCGCTCCTTCTATGGTAGATAAAGGAAATACCCAAGAATTTGGCTCACTAATGTTCAATGATTTACAAAATGAAACTCTTGTGGAATTCATGTGGCAAAAATGTTGACATTATTTACTAGATCCATGCTTATTTTGATTGGCACCGAGTAAGGTCAATATTGAACATTATGACAAAGTTGGTAGGAACTGACTATTACAATTAAGTGGAATGTTTCTGTGCAGATAAAGATGTGAAGCTCAAGTGGTGTGGCCTCAAGCCCTACATTTCTGACCCCCTGCAGGCTCTAGTTTTATTATAAATTTGAATCTCCATCTCCCAGGTTTTAAATCACAAATTGGATTCATATTTTTTCAATAAAGAAAATGGATCCACTGTAAATAAATAAATGAATGAGAATTAACAGAACCAGTTTAGGAATGGAAGATAAAATGTGATGTTGGCAAGTATCAAGAGGATAATTTCCCATACTAAAGAAATTTGAGAAACTGCTTAGATTAATCAGAGCAAAGAGATACCTTATTTATAGAGGGAGCCTTTGCTGGACCAATGCAATTACCTCTCAAATAACCAACATAATTCTTCTGGTATTCAAGTACCTTAATTTTTCTCTACATATTCTTTGTATATGTGTTGCTTTTATTGG
>NW_004951545.1:0-663 GCF_000317375.1 Microtus ochrogaster
CTTCAACTCTTTCCCTCCAGAATATATCTTCACACATATCGCAGCAAGAGGAGTCAGCTCAATGTTTTCCAGACCTGGTTTGTTAAGAGTGATTCCCGTGGTATACAGAAAATTGTCCACCATTAAGAACTGTTGTAGAGCTGTCGGATAGCCAGTCACGTTGCTGATGTGATGGTTTTCAGGAAGTTTGATGACGGCTTTTGAGAACTGAACACTTGGTTGAGATTTGGCTTCAGCGAATTTTCCAGTAATGAAAGCTGTGTCTTCAAAGAGCCATATGTTTGCTTGGCTTTGTGGGAACAGTGAAAGCGTAATGGAAGAATAGATTGGCATCCTTCCAGTTTTCCAAGGCAGAGGCATCAAGACGTAGCCATCTTTGTAAGCAACGATGGTTAAGCTGAGTCCTAGTTGGTACGGTACTTTGATCAATACTGCTCCATTGCTTCTAGTAACGGTGGAATTAGTCTTCGTGTAGTTAACAAACACCTCCACAACGGCTTGACTCAGGCTCTGGCGGCTGATGATGTCATTCACCTGAACTTTTAGCATAAATATAGACGCTGGAACCGCCGAAGTCGAAGATGCCCCAGGCACCTCTGGCCTCTCATCCTCCGCCTCCTCCCGCTGTTTATGCTGTTGCTGCTGTTGCTGCTGCTGCTGCTG
>NW_004951545.1:2315-3457 GCF_000317375.1 Microtus ochrogaster
TCTCTTTCATTTATCTTTTATTTATTCTTTCATCTTGACTGCAGTGTTTCCTCCCACCATTGCTCTCTGTCCCAACCTTCCCCCAAACCTCTCTTTTTTGTTTAACTTTAGAGAAGAGCAGGTCTCTCATACAAATCAACTGAATGTGGTATCTTAATTGGGGTTTCTGTTGTTGTGATGAAACACGATGTCCAAAATGCAAGATTGGGAGAAAAGGGATAATTTGGCTTATACTGCCATATTGTTCTTCAATGTTAAAGGATGTCAGGGAAGGAACTTAAAGAGGGCAGGATCCTGAATAGATTTTTGTATGTTGAACCATCCTTGCATCTGTGAGATGAAGCTGACTTCATCATGGTAGATGATTTTTTTATGTGTTCTTGGATTTGATTTGCTAGTATTTTCTTGAGTATTTTTGCATGTATGTTCATCAGTGAGATGGGTCTGGAATTCTCCTTGTTTGAATCTTTGTATGGTTTGGTATAAGGGTAACTGTAGCTTCATAAAAAGGGTTTGGCAATCTTACTTCTGTTTCTATTATGTGGAACCCTTTGAGGAGTATAGTTATTACTTCTTGGTTCTGATAGAATTTTGAACTGAAACTGTCTTTCCATGGGCTGTTTTTGGTTGGAAGGCTTTTGATGACTTCTTCTCTTTCCTTGCAGGTTATAAGCTAACTTGAATTGTTCATCTGGTCTTGATTTAATTTTGGTATTTTATTGACTTCAGCCCTCAAATTGATTATTTCCTATCTTCTACTCCTCCTGGGTGAGTCTGCTTCTTTTTGTTTTAGGGCTTTCAGGTGTGCTGGTAAGTCACTGGTGTGAGTTTTCTCCATCTTCTTTATGTAGGCACTTAGCACTATGAACTTTCATCTTAGCACTGCTTTCATAGTGTCCCATAGATTTGGGTATTCTGTCCCATCATTTTTGTTGAATTCTACAAAATCTTTAATTTCTTTCCTTATTTCTTCCTTGACCTAGGAGTGGTTTAATAGAGCACTGTTCAATTTCCATGAGTTTTTAGGCTTTCTATGATTAGTGTTGTTAAATCCTAATTTAAAACATGGTGACCTGATAAGACACAAGGGGTTATTCCATTTTTTGTGTGTAGAGGTTTGCTTTGTTAACATGCTTGTGGTC
>NW_004951546.1:0-3456 GCF_000317375.1 Microtus ochrogaster
CCCACAGAAGGGAGCGCATAGGTACATATGCATGCAAAGGCCAGGGAGGATCTTCTTCCTTTTTGTTTTAGTAGAGACTGGTGCCCCTTGTACTACTGCATCTGCCTTTAAAACTTGAGTTCCCTGAGCTGGAAATGGTGGTGTAGGTGCACACCTTTAATCCCAGCACTCAGGAGGCAGAGGCCAGGTGGATCTGAGTTCGAGGCCAGCCTGGACTACAGAATGAGTTCCAGGACAGCCAGGGCTACATAGAGAAACCCTGTCCCAAAGAAGAAGAAAAAACTTTGAGTTTCCCATTTATTTGTAAGATTTAAAACTAGTTGTGGGGTGGGCATCCTGCCTCTCTAGACTCAGTTGTGGACATTTCTTCCTCTGACACTGGGGGAGCTGGGAGGCTCCTGGCGCCAGGGTAATCTTTTTGGAGGTGGACACAGAATCTTGCACTAGGGTTTCCCTTTCTCATTTGGTCCTCATTCAGAGGTTATTTCCTTGGACATGATCTTGGTCCCCATGCCTTTGCCGAACTTTAAAAGATAGTTGGAGGGGGGCTGGAGAGATGGCTCAGCGGTTAAGAGCTCTTCCAGAGGACCTGAGTTCAATTTCCAGCACCTACATGGCCGCTCACAACTGTCTGTAACTCCAAGATCTGACACCCTCACGCAGGCAAAACGCCAATGCACATAAATAAAAGTAAATAAATCATAAAAAGCTAGCTGGAGGCGCTGGAGAGATGACTCAGTGGTTAAAGGTGCTTGCTACTCTCCCAGAGGACCAAAGTCTAGCACCCACATCAGGCACCTTACAACTGGCCACCTATACGCCAGCTTCAGGGGATCCACAGCCCTCGTCTGGTCTCCGAGGCTATACACACACACACACACACACACACACACACACACACATTTGCATGTACACACAGACAGGTGTACATAAGTAAAACTTCAGTGTTCTGTTTTGTGTGGAAACAAGGTCATGGAGATCCACCTGCCACTGCCTCGCAAACACTGAGATTAAAGGCGTGCGCCACCACGCCTGACTAAAGTAAATTTTTTAAAGAGCTCGTAGGAAATGACTTCCAAGGATGCCCACAACAGATTATGTTTAGAAAATCCTTGCCTTTCCCTCCACACTCTGCTTGGAACCCACTGGGCTCTTTAGTGAACTCCCTTCTGGGACCAATCATAGCACCCTCCAAGCTCAAGCTGCCTGGGTGTCTGTTTACCAGTGTGTGGATTGAATAACTTTAGCAGCTGGATCTGGATGTCTGCTGTCAGTGTGAACTACCATTTCTGTGGCTTGATTCCCAAACCCAGGCTGAAGATTTGGGTTCTCCAGGTCTCTAATAACCTACCCTCCCCCAAACCTCCACACGCAGCAATATCCTCCATTCTCAGGCTGGGGAGCAGCTGAGGTCCCTGTAGGTCTCTGTCCCCAGCTGGGCTTTCAGTCTGAGAAGCTGCTGTGACAGGAAGTCACTGTGCCCTGGGCTGGAGTGATCCGCCTCTGCACCACACGTCTGTCCGTCTGTCTGTCTGTCTGTCGTCGTTCTCCTGGGACCAGCGGGGTAGCAAGGAGCGACCTTCTCATGACGTGTGAGCAAGACATTCCCAAAGACAGAGCCTTTCCAAAGTGCCTAGTGGGCTTTGTTTTCTGTCATCCCAGCACTCGGGAAGTAGAGGCAGGAGGATCAAGTAGTTGAGTGTCATCTTCAGCTATGTAACCAGTTTAAGGCCATCCTGAGCGACATGAGACCCTATCTCAACAACCCCCTACCAAACAAATGGCAATAATAATAGTAATAATAATAATAATACCACTTTCATGTCAAGTCTGGTTGCTCCTGCTAAATAGTATCAGCCAGATCCAGTGACCTTTGAGCCCAATGTAGGTCACAGCATGTCACTCTGCCCTATTCAATGAGCTTATGTAACTGTATAGGAGTCAGAGGACACAAAGAGGGACAGGAGGTGGGAGACTGGGGGATGCTTGTGCGCTCTTTGCAGCAGGCTAGGACACTGGTGTAACTGGCACCCAGTCTGTTGTCTGGAGTCTGCTTCATTTCTTCCATCTAGTTCTTCCTGGTGACTCACACCCAAAAAACCAAGTACCCGACTGAGGCAGGAGGATCAAGAGTTCATAGCCTGGGGATTAAGGAATTGGTTCAGTAGATAAACTGCTTGCTAAGGACATAACACGGGTGGATGAGGATGGTGGCCTGCCTGTAATTTCTGCTCTCGGGAGGACGGAATGGGGAATCCCTGAAGCAAGCTGATTAGCCAGACTAATGAAATAGCAAGCTTCAAGTTCCCTGAGAGACCCTGCCTCAGTAAATAAAACGAATAGTGATGGAGGAAGACATTGACGTCAACCTCTGGCCTCCACACGCACGCTCACACATGTGAACACACACACACAAAATAAATAAATAAAATATGTACAAAATGGATATGAAATTAAAGAGTTCAGAGCCAACCAGGGCTACACAGCAGTTCCTGATCTCACACAACACCATCAGTAGTCCACTTGGGCTTACGGGGTTGGACTCATTAGTGGCATCTTTGGATTATGCTAGAAAGGCGTGTTTCCTAACATTTTAAATGTGTGCCAGTTATGTGTCGTCTCCACGGAGTGTTCATTTTGTTGAGTTACAGTGTTATTTCACCTGCCGGTCCGTCTGGTATTCTGTGCCGCCGACCGTTCTGCTTACCGCTGAGAGTCAGGAAGGCGCTGTGGGTTTAAACACACTGTCTGTCACTCTGCAGCATTCCTTAAGTTCTGCTTTCCCAAACGCTGGGGACGTAGGCTGTGGTCATTGGCACTGAAGAACTTACAGTAGGGCTTTGACCAGTACACTCCATTTAAGAAATAAATTTAGAACTGGGCAGTAGTGGTGCACACCTTTAATCCCAGAACCGGGGAGGTAGAGGCAGGTGGATCTCTGTGAGTTCAAGGCCAACATGATCTGTGTAGAGCCAGTTCCAGGACAGCCAAGGTTACACAAAGAAACCCTGTCTCAAAAAAAAGAAAGAGAAAGAAAAAAAGAGAGAGAGAGAGAGAGACAGAGAGAGAGAGAGAGAGAGGAAGGAAGGAAGGAAGGAAGGAAGGAAGGAAGGAAGGAAGGAAGGAAGGAAAAAGAGGGCTGGAGAGATGGCTCAGTGGTTAAGAGCACTGACTGCTCTTCCAGAGGACCCAGGTTTGATTCCCAGCACCTACATGGCAGCTCACAACTGTCTGAAAATGCAGTTCCACGAGATCTGACACCTTCACATCAATGCACATAAAGTTAAATAAATCATTTAAAAAACTTTTTAAGAAAGAAAGAGAAAAGGAGGTAGGAAGAGAGGGAGGGAAGGAGGGAGGAAGGAATTTAGGGCTAGAGAGATGGCTCAGTGGGTAAAAGTGTTTGCTGCCTGCTACATGACCTGAGTCCTCAGGACCCACTTGGTGAAAGGAGAG
>NW_004951547.1:0-581 GCF_000317375.1 Microtus ochrogaster
ACTGCCTGGCCCATTAGTTTCAGTTTCTTATTTGCTAGTTTTTACATATTGATCTAATCCATTTCTATTAATCTGTGTAGCCCACGAACTGGCTTACCAGGAATGATCTTAACCTGCGTCTGCCTGGACTGGGAGAATCATGGTGACTCCCTGATCCAGCTTCTTTCTCCCAGCATTCTGTTCTGTTTTCTCTGCCCACCTAAGGGTTGGCCTATCAAATGGGTCTAGGCAGTTTCTTTATTAATAATAAATCACTCCCACATCATATGAGGGCCAAGCAGTTTCTTTATTATAATTAACCAATGACCTTCCTCCATCACACCAATGAGGACAGGCAGGATTGCGAGACTGAATCCTTAGTCCGTGGATCTGACATCAGCTCCAGGTGGGCAATGTCAGTCTTCAGCTGAACTGCAGAGCAGGACGTTATCTTGGAAAGTGGAAAAAGTGATTTCTGTTGTGGGAAAAACAAAAACCCCACACCATTTCATAGACACTTCAAAATTTCCACATATATCCCTTGGGTTGTGAGTCTTCTATTTAATCATTTAAACATAGTAAACAAAATCTTTTTTTTTTGG
>NW_004951547.1:681-3455 GCF_000317375.1 Microtus ochrogaster
AACTCACAGAGATCCGCCTGCCTCTGCTTCCCGAGTGCTGGGATTACAGGCGTGCGCCACCACCGCCCGGCAGTAAACAAAATCTTGCTGGGCTTGGTGGAATGTGACTTTAATCTCAGACCCTGGGAGCCAGAGGCAGGAAGATCTCTGTGAATTCGAGGCCAGCCTGGTCTACATAGAGAGTTCCAGGACAGCCAGGGCTACATATAGAGAAACCCTGTCTCAAACCAAACAAAGCAAACAAACAAAATTTCTGGTCCTTCTCAAGAAGTACTCTTTTAAATCAGAGTGTGTGGCTGTCTGTGTGTGAGTCTGAGGTTAGAGTCCTCCAACATTATTTCATTAGGAAGGTAGCATAGTGGACTGGAGGGATGGTTCAGTGATTAAGAGCACCAGCTGCTCTTGCAGAGGACCCAGGTTTGGTCCCAGCCACTGCAACTCCAATATCAGAGGTTCTGACATCCTCTGCTAGCCTCTAATGGAACTACTTGTATGTAGAGAATAGACATTTATGCAGACAAAATACCTATACATTTAAAATAAAAACAAATAATTTTTTTTAAAAAAAAAATAATGTTTTTGGCAATACCTGTATCTATTTTAGATCCAAATCCATCTGGACTTCACTTTCTCCTCTGCCACCATCTTTGGTGTGTGTGTATGTGTGTGTGTGTGCTTGTGTGTGTGTGTGTGTGTGTGTGTGTGCATGCACGTGTGTGGTGTTCCATGTAGTTCCATGGTAGGAACTAAACTCAAGGCGTCGTGCATGCTAGGCAAGTGCTCTGTCTCTTGTACACACCCAGCCTTCTGCTCACTGGTGGTTCTTGTCACTATTTTGGCTGAGGTTTTATTTCTATCCACTTCCTCAGAATCAGAGATTGCCTAGTTTTCCTTCCTTCTGGGAAGTAAATTGTTACTTCTAACGGATCGAGGAATTTTACTTCCTCTCAGTTGGCATCAGAACAATATATAATAATATAATTAACCAAGAAAATACAAATTCAGAACTATGAGTCTCCCCTTTTAAGAAGGGAATTAGAGCAGGGTAGTGGTGGAATACACTTTAATTCCAGCACTCTGAAGGCAGATCTCTGAGTTCAAGGCCAGCCTGGTCTACAGAGCGAGTTCCAGGACAGCCAGGGTTAGGGTTAGAGAAACCCTGTCTCAGGAAACCTAAAACAAGAGGAGAAGGAAGAGGAGGAGGAAGAAGAGAATTGGCCTTTAATGAAGGGATATGTGGATGCAGGCTCATGAGAGTCTGTTGAATCGGGGGCAAGGCAGTGCATCCCTCTGGTCTGAATATCTCCTGTGCTCCTCGGTTCCTTGGTAGGCCTTAGACGACGGAGCTCAAAGGTCCACGCAGATAGCATTCTGCTCTTCTCTGGTTCCCTCCTTGATTTCATTCACCTCTTGCCTCTAGAAATCTGAACCCTGCCAGTTGTCACCTTTCACAAAATGAAGCACTTATTACCATGTATTCTGCTAATCCTATAACAAATTATAGATAATGTCACACAGTTGTAATGTGACAGAGTAGATGGCTCCTAGCTTTAACTTGGCTCTGAGTGTCTAGTGGTAGATCCCCTAACATGTGCAGTAGTTGGAGAGGATGTGAGCCATATACAAATACCAAGGCACAAGTCACAAGAGGACAGAAAACTGGTCGCTGTCATCCTTGAGACCTCTGCTCTGTTTTGTCGCAGACTTACTTTCGCCAAAACTCCTTGCTACTTCACTTATATAGGTTTCTGCCAACCTTAGCCCAAGACTCCCTGAGCGGCACACGTCCTCTACCTCACCACCGACATCCTCGTGACACGTAACTGAATGCCTGGGAAGACGGGAGATCGGGACCCTCTAACATACAGGCCTGGTGCAGATAGAAGGTGAAGAGCTAAGAGTGAGTCTCACCAGGCAGATTAGAGTCGAAGTGGTGTCTGCATTCTTCAGACTGTGCCACGTCTGGCTGGGAAGCCATGGCATCCGAATCTAAGGAAAGCAGGGAGCAGAGTTTCCAGCCTTACACAAACCCCTTTTTGCGCTCTCAAAGTCCCTGGGCTGTTCCCACGTCAGGAGGAAGTTCTTTATAAAGTTGGCATCTGTTCCCTCCTTTGGAGACTTGCTTTCTTCTCTCGTCTTGCCACTTTTTTGCTGTTGCGGTAAAACACCACAGCCATGGCAATTTATAGAAGGAAGTGTTGACTTGGGGATTGAAGTTCTAGGGGGTGAGAGTCCATCACCATCACGGTGGGGTGCATGGCAGCTACCGCAGGCATGGGTATAGACCAGAAGATGAGAGCCCACATCCTGATCTGGAAACATGGAGCAGGGGGAACACTGGGAGTAAAGAAGTCTTGAAATCTCACTGCTCAACCCCAGTGACTCACCAGACTCACCTCCATCACCAAGGCCACACTTTCCAACCACTCCCAAACAGTCCTACCAACTGGAACCAAGTATTCAAACACGAGCCGGTGGGGGCCGTTCTCATTCAAACCACTCCTTTCCATGGCAAAAATGACCTTTTTCTGAGTTCTCAGGTACTGGTTCATTGTATTGAATAATGATTTAATGAGGCGGGGGTGTACTGCTGTTATACCCTGTTGAATAGGAGGAAATCCTAAATTATAAGGGCCATGAATGTAGCTCAGTAGTAGAGCATTTGCCTAGCATGTGCCAGGCTCTGGGTTTGATCTCCAACCCTCACGATCCTCATTCACCCCTCAGTGTCCACACACACACACACACACACACACACACACACACACACACTC
>NW_004951548.1:0-896 GCF_000317375.1 Microtus ochrogaster
CCTGCCTCTGCCTCCCAAGTGCTGGGATTAAAGGCGTGCGCCACCACTGCCCGGCCCCACTCTCCTTTTAAGGGGAGCTCTCAGGTAGCTCAGCCTGACCGCAAATTTGCCATATAGCTGAGGCTGGTCTTGAATTCTTTATCCTGTTGCCTCCATTTCTCTAAATTTCATTTTTATACTTTATTGGTCCCCTGTTTTCCAACAACGTGGGCCAAGTTTTAGCTAAAAAACATCAGCTGCCTAATAATATGGTTCAATAGGTAAAGGGCACTCATGCTAAGCCTGATCATCTGCCACCGCTCTCCCCGTAGAAGTGTAATAAAACGTAAAGTATGTCTGATCTTTAGGTAGCTCTGTCCTTGCTGCATGTTAGGTCTTTAACATGTACTGCTTGAGCTAGCTGCTACATCTCAGTTGCTTGGGACTTTAAATTTCATATTGAAGGAATCTCCCATATTTAACTGGGAGATTCCAGAATGATGTCAGAAAAATAAAGAGTCCCTATTATTGTTCTGGAAGAATAGTATTGCTTTTCTTTCTGGTGGGGTGTACATCCTTCCTAATTTCCACAGCCTAACTGTAGTGGCGGTTGTGATCATTCTTGATGCTTTTGCAGTTGAGCTGCAAACTTTCAGAGTTACAAGGGCTGTGGAGATTTAGTGACATTAATTCTGTATAGTCAGAACTATAGAACAGAATGTCTGAGTGGGTGATAGGAAGGGAGCCTTAGTTTTCTAAGAGTGGATTTTCACTCCAGCCACAGAGTGGTCCAAGCTTCGTCAGAAGGGTTAAGAATACCAGTGTGAGCCGGGTGATGGTGGCGCACACCTTTAATCCCAGCACTCGGGAGGCAGAGGCAGGCGGATCTCTGTGAGTTCGAGACCAGCCTGGTCTAC
>NW_004951548.1:2269-3455 GCF_000317375.1 Microtus ochrogaster
GACCAGGCTGGTCTCGAACTCACAGAGATCCGCCTGCCTCTGCCTCCCGAGTGCTGGGATTAAAGGTGTGTGCCACCATCGCCCGGCTTTTAATTCTCACTCTTGGGGTGTTCTTTGGACCTTTTTTTGAGGCAAGGCTCTCCTCAGGAGCCCAGACTGGTCTTGGATTGGGGGCCTTTCCCCTTCCCCATCTCTCTCCCTCCCTCTCTTTCTTTTTTTCCTAAGACAAGTTATCACCAGACAGCTTTGGCCTGGAACTCCCCATATAGACCAGGCTGTCCTCGAACTCATAGAGATCTTACTGCCTCTGCCTCCCAAGTGTGTTGGAGTTAAAGGTGTGCCACTGCTTGGCTCTAGAAATTTTGCTTAAATTTTTTTTTTATTAATTTATTTTGAGATAGGGTTGAGACAGGGTCTAGCTATGTTGTTCTGGCTGGCCTGAACTTGAGGTAATCCTTCTGCCTCTGCCTCCTGAGGATTTTGATTCGTAGGCTTGAGCCACCACACCTGGCTAAACTTTCACATTTTAGTGGATTTCTTTTTATATTGGTTTTTGCCTTTGGTGTATATATACCTAGGACATTTTTACCCAACATTATAGAGTTTTTTTTTTTCTATTTTCTTTAAACATTGTAACTGTAGCTGTTATATTAAATCTCGGATACATTTTGAGGTTTTTATATGGTGAGAGATAAGGTAAAAACCTGGTTTTATTTAAAGACGTTAAGACATAGAAGAGGAGAGAAGAGCTTTCTTGAGTCTTCTCTGCTTCTCCTGTGTTCTAGGGATTGGATTCAGGTCCTCAGGCCTCTCTACCCTTTGAGCAATCCACCGGCCCCTTGTTCTCCTTTATGGTAAAACAGCAAAAACCCTGCCCTCGGAACATGTTAAACATACGGGTTGGAATTCAGAAGACTTCCTTTTAAAGAACTTTATCATTGTAAAGACGTTTTGACAAGTTTTAACGTTTCCTATTTGCAGAAGGAGTTGATTTCCTCACAGTTAATCATTCATCCTTTTAGTAACTGAACTCATGTCTAGTCTAGTCTTACATTAGAAATTTTTAGCATATTACAGCTGGAGGATGGCTCCGCGGTTCAGAGCACGTGCTGTTATTCCAGAGGACCAGGGTTCATGTCCCAGAACCCATGTTTGGTAGCTCACAACTACCTGTAACTCCAGCCAC
>NW_004951549.1:0-270 GCF_000317375.1 Microtus ochrogaster
AGATGGACTTGGGAACGTGTTATTTCATTTGTGTTTTGCAGCCATTGTATGGCCATATAAGGGAGGTGATCTAAAAAAGGGGTTGACTCTAAGCTTGGCTTAGCAGGAAAATAGGGGGAATTCTTAGTGATATTTCTGAGTCATTGAATCAGTAAGCCTTATAATCCACCATCCACTTAGTAGGAGCTTAAATTTGCTCTCAATATTAGGTTAGAAAGTGTTTTTCAGGTTTCTAGCTCTTTCTTCCTGAACATTTAGTGATCTATAAAA
>NW_004951549.1:2615-3454 GCF_000317375.1 Microtus ochrogaster
AAACCCAATAAACCCCTTTCTCCTCAACTTGCTTTTAGTCACAGTGTATCGTTACAGGAATAGAAACCCGACCCAAGTTCAACTTACCCCTGCAGTAAGCACAATGCTCTTCTGACCTATGTTTCTCTCCACTAAATGGATGGTCTTAAGGCTGCCATTTGATTGTCCCTTAGCTTCTTGTCGAGATTCAAGCTTTATCCTACCATTCATATCAAAGCCTCCCATCTCAGCTTTTGCCCCTAAGTAAATAAATGTATTTGGGTCTAGATCGTAAGAGAGTTTCAGAATTGAAACCAGACCAACACATAAATATATCTGCAAAATTTTAAAGTGCTATATAATTAGAAAGTGCTTCTGTTATTGCTAGGACTTGTAGGCAAGGCTCTTCTGAATCATTTTTACACGGGGTCACTCATTTCTACATTAGTGTATTTTGTAGTAGGGGGCAGCTAGTTGGTTCCCAGCTGCCCAGCTAGCTTAGACCCGAAATAATCACGCAGAAACTGTATTAATTAAATCACTGCTTGGCCCATTAGCTCTAGCTTCTTATTGGCTAACTCTTATATATTAATTTAACTTATTTCTATTAATCTGTATATCGCCACGTGGCTGTGGCTTACTGGGTAAAGTTCCTATTGTCTGTCTCTGGCAGCTCCATGGCTTCTCTCTGACTCTGCCCTTCTTTCTCCCAGCATTCAGCCCAGTCCTCCTGCCTGGCTCCGCTCTGCCCCATCCTGCTCTGCTATAGGCTCAAAGCAGTTATTTATTCATTAATGGTAATCTCAGCATACAGAGGGAAATCAGTATTTCATAGATAATAAGTGATCTTTCAACTCCAA
>NW_004951550.1:0-529 GCF_000317375.1 Microtus ochrogaster
ACCCCGATCAGACTTAGGCTTAGATTTGCTCTTTGATCTGGATTTCCTGCCTTTTGAGCGGGATCGGGATCGACCTTTGCTCCGCGACCTAGATCTGTGTAAAAAAAAAAGTCAGATTTTTCAGTATCTTGTCAGAAAACACATGTATGCCATCAACAGGTAAAATTATGAGAGACCCAATATCACATTATTTACCGGGAGCGACTTTTTGAGATACTTCGAGATCTACTGCGGCTGCTCCTGCGACTCCTACTCCGTGACCTTCTTCTAGAGCGTGATCTACACACAAGAGACAGCGACATTTTTAATCTCTATAAGAACGTGTTTGTACTACTCAGCTATGGCTGAATATCTGTTTACCACAACTAAGAAACACCATAAATTTAATTAAGCAACAACTGAAAACTACAAGCCACCCCAGCCCTTCATGTTACCTGGATCTACTTCCAGAATAAGAGCGCCTATGGCTTGTTCGTGGCTTATCTTCAATAAGCCTAATATTTCTGCCATTTATTTCTGTGCCATCCAG
>NW_004951550.1:2937-3453 GCF_000317375.1 Microtus ochrogaster
GCTTTCCTTAAAACTTCCTCAATGCTAGCTAAAGCACTGACAGATAAGCAAGGGGTAATAGTACAAATACAGGCAACCCTGCTTTCCACGTGCGGAGAGCCCGCGTCAGTGCCAACGAGGGCCAACTGAAGCCATCCCTTCCAAACTTAGCCAACCTGCCACCCCTACCCAATCCCCGCGCTCCGGTGTCCCGTGGCTACCCGAGCATGCGTGGAGGGAGAGGGGCCTGGGAAGACCCAGGGCCAACGACCCCCGGCCTCCGCGCCTGCCCGGGTTGGGGAGGTCCCGCCCTGCCCCGCCCCCGTAACTGCACCCACCGCCCCCTCCCGGTACCCAGGACGCGGAGCGCGCTGGGGAAGGACTCACTGCGGCTTCCGTAGCTGTAGCCATCGCGGTCGCGGCGCGGGCCCCGGGCATGCTCTACGATCACGCGCTCGCCGCACAGCTCCTTGCTGTTCAGCTCGTAAACGGCGTCGTCGGCGTCGCGGGAGTCCTCGAACTCCACGAAACCGTACC